>NC_068314.1:3265100-3497600 GCF_025860055.1 Xyrauchen texanus | reverse complement strand
GAACAAACACTTTTTAGGGTAATTTAACAAAAATGACTAATTTTCAATGTAGTTGTCTCTATATTAAGCTGGAATAGACTAACGTATTTTTAACATATAAAAATGACACTTCAGGGTTAAAGAATCGTGTTCTCATCATGTGATGCAAAGCTGTTTTGAGACTTCCATTGGTTGGAGTTAAATCACTACAGAGATAAAATTATGTGGGGATTTTGTTTACTGTTTAACCCTTTAATGCATACCTCTGTCTTTAGAGTCCCAGGACCTCATTCCACCCCTGTACCACATCCATTTTTGGAGTTGTGCCCACACCTCTTTAGTATTCCTCAACATTTCTCTTCTGAAAAGTGTAACAAAACAACAAATATATGGATGCATTTATAACTGCTTAATTACCAAAAGTGAATAGGTTCATGTTTTAAATAAAGAATAATTTATGATATTTTAAATTTATATATTTTTGAGAAAATACAAATATGTAACCTATGTGTAGTTTATGTGTAATGTCTAGCTCAATATGTGTTTGACAGACAGTTGAGTCTCAGGAAATGTCAGTGTGGATGTATTTAATCCCGTTCTAACATTCGCTGCATCATGTCTTCAAAATATGAAAAATAAAACATCAGAATATATTCAATTAATGAAAATGTTTTGACACTATCTGGACATTTTGTAGATCCATTTGTGATTGATTCACCTGCCGGGTCACTACAGACCCGAGTATGTCATAATGTTTGGTGAAAGACACGTTCATTTAAGGGTCAAGAGAACATCATCTCTAGGACAGAGTACATGTTTTGTGTGCTGTTACTTTGTGTGTAGATCTCCCACGCTTAAGTCAGATGGACAATATGTTCCCAATTGTTCAGCATATGTTGCTTTGGTTAAAACGAGCTCAGATTAAGAGAAGTTGATTTGGTGAAGGTTACGCTGATGGATCTCCCGACTCATTCTTATCAACTCACTAATCCACACACATTCATTAGCAGTGATGTGATGCTCTGGATCTCAACTGGTTTTGCTTCAGGACAAAGATTTTACATGGAACTTCATCAAGTGGCAACCCAACACAGTACCAAAGGTGTTTATCATACAAAATTAACCCAAAAATATCTTTAAATAAAAGGGTTATCCTAATTTAATCTAGGGTTGTAGGTTTTTATTATGCATCAATAACAATTTATTTTCTCTCTGGATAAATAGATGCAGTAAATAAGCGTGTCTGGTTCAAAGAGTACGACAGAGAGAGTGAGCTTGTTTTTCAGTGAGTAATATTTTCTATCAGAGTCTGTGAGTTTTATGTAAATAAGGATTAATGTAATCTCAAGTGTATCTCTCTCTCTCTCTTTTTCCTAATTTCCATCTAGAAGTTATTATTTTGTTGACATTGTGTTAATCTATACAGAAATCTATGCAGTCTAATATTCCACTTATAAAAAGTTACATAGTTGGGTCAACTAATCAGAATAAAGTTCCCAGTTAGAACCAAAAAGGGATTTACACCTTCATGTCATTGCAGCACCTTATTAAGAATGAAAAACCCATATGTTCTGGTGCTTTAAAGAGATCAAATCACTGCTCTGATAAACCTAAATTACAACATTAACTTTTTAATCTGTAAAACCCATACATTTTTTATATTATTATTATTAATAATAATACAAATTATTAATTATTATTATTGTACATAATCGTTTATTTTTTAAATATAATATATGTTTAATATTTGGCATAAATTTATTTGTTTTTTGTTCTTAATATTTTTTATCATACTCTGAAAAGCTAAATATTTAATATATTTTTTTCAGGAATAAAAAATTTAAATTGTATTTATTTATTTATTTTTAATTATTATAATTAAGTACAATAACACTTATTACGCTGATATCGGACAGGACAATTTCATGAAACACAGTATGACAAATTATACTCAGCTCATGTTCATGAGACAGACATGTTCATTAGGATAGCCCGCCTCCCTTTTGCGTGAACGCTGATTGGCTGCGCAAAGCATGTTGGGCGTGTCCGCGGCGTGTCTGTCAGATGAATGACTGTGGCGCGTCAATTGTGGATGGGGCAGTGAGAGAGTGAGAGCTCAGCCGCTCTGCGCGCTCAGAATGCGGCTGCTGCTGTAGACTCGTCCCGCTCCCGTTCCCTGGGACGCCAAAACTGAACGGGAAACATGTGCAACACTAAACGGACAACCTGCCTTTACAGAAAACGAGAGTTCTGGGTAAGTTTATTTGACTCTGAAAGAGTAATCTGTTTATCATGATATCAAATACTCTTAACAATGGTAAAATATTTGTCTACTATAATCATTTTCATTATGAACATTAAGAAACATTATTAACTGATGCAATCCAAAGCACATCATTAGTTGATTCAGTTAAAATACTTAAAATGTATTTATCACAAACGTATTTATAGGCTATATACATTATGTCATATATTTATTAATATTTTCAATAATATATTAACGTCTGTATTAAATATATAGGAAATTATTATAGTAAACGTGTTAATATGCTTTTGCTGGCCCAGTTGCAGTCCCTCACAATTACAGAATTCACAATGTTAGTTTCTCCCAAAAAACTGTAGATGCTTCAGGTATTATTATTCCCATATTCCAATCCAGATTTTAAACTGACACCTCAAAATTATGTCATCATTTACTCATCCTCGTGTTGTTATTTCAAACTTGACTTTATGACTTTCTTTCTTCTGTGGAATACAAAATGAGATTCTAGGCAAAACGTTAGCCTCTGGCACCATTTACTGTCATTGCGTTTTGTTTCCATACAATGGAAATGAATGGTGACTGAGGCATGTCATTATGCTTAACACCTCATTTTGTGTTCCACAGAAGAAAATGTCATGTAGAGGTTTGGAACCACATGAGGTGACTAATAATGAGTTAATTATTTTTCTGTAAACTCCATTTAACCACCACTCTCAAAATAAATAAATAAATGTAATAACTGCAGGTGGTTATGTTTAAGAAATTGCTTCCATGGTATATTTTTGTAATATATCTTATGGCATATAAGTTAGGTTAGATTGAAAGGTATGTAGATGTAGATCCAGTTTGACCATACGTGTTAAACCTAACTGCTTTTGATATATTGAATACATCATGTATATATGCACCTTTCATGGTGGCTACATTTGTCTATATATGCTTTTTGATTATAAATTATGATATTTGTATGATGATTCTTATTAAATGTATAATTTTCTGTTTATTTCAGGGTTTGGTCACTCTCCTTCTTTACACCAGCCCCCTCTCCTGCTCATCAAATTTCAGTCACCTCATTTATAAGATAAAAGAAGGTTTACCTAAAGGGAAGCTCATAGGGGCTATCGGTAAAGATTTAAACTTGGATCTGACAGTAGAGCCCCCACGTTCCTTCAATCTGGAACAAAAGATGGCAAGCCAGCAGTATGTGAATTTGAATAACACATCAGGGGAGCTGTTCACATCTGCCGTGGAGATCGACAGAGAGGCTCTGTGTGAAAACTCCCATGAAGGTCAGGGCTGCACAATCTTCCTGGATGTGCTGATCCTTCCCCAACAGTACTTTCAGTTAGTTAAGATCAGAATCGTCATAGAAGATATCAATGACAACCATCCACATTTCCCCATAGATGAAATCAGACTATCTGTGCCAGAGAATGCACCGGTTAACGCCAGGTTTGCGGTGGAGCAGTCCGCGGTTGATCCTGACATCGGGATTTACGGCGTTCAGACTTATTGGCTTATAAATGACTATGGAGTTTTCACTCTAGATGTTGAGGAGAATGAAGGGGGTGAACTGACACCCTTCCTCATCATTACAGAGTCTCTTGATAGAGAAACACAATCGGAGTATGTAACTGACATCATAGCGGAGGACGGGGGCTCTCCGCCACTCCTGGGCACTGCAACTCTGAGGATTATTATCACGGACGTCAATGACAACTGCCCTAAGTTCACAGAGTCGCAAGTAAATGTTACGCTTTATGGGAATGCTACAAAAGGTACCCAGCTGACACGTCTCCAAGCCTATGACCCAGATGAGGGGGCCAATGCCCTGATAACATATACCTTTAGCGAACGTGTCACCCAAGAAAGCAGGAACCTGTTTCGTTTGGATAGAATCACAGGGGTAATTAAGCTAGAGGGAAAAATAGACAACAACACTGGAAAGCTCTTCAAGCTAATCGTACTCGCCAATGGGCCAACATGTATTCCAGAAGTTGTGACAGTTTCTGTTCATGTTATCAAAGAGCTCTTTGGCCCACCAGCAGTTATACCACGCTATATTGCGTTAGAAAAGGATGGTGTTGTCAATCTAAGCGAGTCAGAGCCACCGTTTTCCCCAATCGCATTTTTTACCATCAAAAACACTGACCCACGACAGAAAGTAGAGTGTCGTTTAGAGGGTACCGGTCCATTCCGGCTTGTACCCTATGAGCGTTTCAAGAACGAGTATTTGCTTGAGACCACTGAACTACTAGATTATGAGCAGAAACAGAATTATGAACTGATTGTAGTGGTTCATAACTCTCATGGATTAGTAGTTAAGACCATTGTAAAGGTCCATGTATTGGACGTTAATGACAATGCTCCAGTTTTCAAGAAATCCCTCTTCGAAATTACAGTGGATGAGAACAACCCTCCAAATACGTTCCTCACCCAACTTCAGGCAACTGATGCGGATAGCGACAGCAGGGGCGAGGTGTATTACCAACTTGGTGCCGACGCTCCCACCATTTTCCTCCTGAACAGGTTGACCGGAGTCTTGACCGTGTCCACCTCTCTTGACCGAGAGGAAAAGGAAACCTACCGATTCATGGTGCGAGCCGTGGACCGTGGAACGCCAAGAAAGGAGTCAATCGCCACTGTGATAATCACTGTGCAAGATCGTAATGACAACAGTCCTCGCTTCATCAACAAGGATTTCACTTTCTTTGTCCCGGAAAACTTTCCAGATTTCGGGGAAATCGGGGTGCTTACTGTGACGGATGCAGATGAAGGGGAAAATGGCTGGGTGGCGCTGTCCATCATCAATGGAAGTGACATCTTTGTGATTGACACAGGACGAGGAGCATTAAGGGCAAAGACGCCTCTAGACAGGGAGCAGCAGGGGACATACTATGTCTGGATTGAGGCCGTTGACGGAGGTGAACCCGCCCTTTCTTGTGTCACCATGGTGACCATTCTCCTCCTGGACGTCAATGACAACCCTCCAACTGTTCTTTTCCCCCAGTCCAACCAGTCTTACATGCTGGTGCTTCCCAGCACGCTACCAGGAACATCTATAACGGAAGTCTACGCCGTGGACCGGGACACGGGAATGAATGCTGTTATTGCATACAGCATCATCAAGAGAACAGATGGAGAGCCAGGCTCATTTGACATTGACCCGTACACTGGAAACATTACCCTGAAGAAATCCCTGAGCAACCGAGGCCTCTACAGTCTTTGGGTCAAAGTCAGGGATCATGGTCAACCAGAGCTGTACTCTACAGTCCTGGTCAACCTTTTTGTGAACGAGACGGTGAGCAATGAATCCCACATTCAGAGTCTGTTGCCCAGGGTGGCAGAAATTGAGGATGAAGTCCCTCCCATCAAGAAACCGAGGGAGGGTGATCGAGTGCCAATTCCATGCAGCGAGTACCATGTCGTACTGCTCGCTCTGACGGCTACCTGCCTGGGACTGTTTCTTACAGTCTTGTCATTGGTTACGTACATTTGCTGCAAGAAGATGAGAAAGCCTAAAAAGAAACGGTTGGACGTTGAGATTCCTTTAAAACTGAACCATGAAACATTGGACAGGAACACAATGGAAATTTCAAACATATGACACTGGAAAGCACAGAGACTACAACAGACTGCTTTTACTGCCCAAATCAATCTGTTTACAATGTGTTTTGTGCAACTTATATTTTGATTTTAAAATTATTTGAAAATATAATGTATATATTATGCATACTGTGTTTTGTACTGTATATATATATATAGACAAGATCACTGCAGTATATATGAACATTTTGCAATTTGCTGCCCAATAAGCTTTTAATGTAACTTATCATACAAGCGTAAATGGTGCCCTCAGCTGTTGTGTCAAATTGTCAAACCTTTTAAATGCCTATCTTTAAATCCCAATGCAGTAATTTACAAAAACAATGTTCTGCCCCTGGAAAGGTGTTCCCATTGAGATATAATATGCCTCATGTTTGTCATCACTCTTCTGAATATGAGCTTTTGCATACCAAGATGGTTACTCAAGTGTTTCTCCCTGAGTCAATATTTTTACATGCGCTTTAAAGGTCGATTTCAGTTAGACTAAATCAATAGTTCACCACATAATAGTTCAGTCGTATTTTTGAGAAGTTTATCTAACAGACCTAGATATTGCAATTGTAGCTAGTTGTCATCCAGCAATACACTTTAATCGGACCACAATTGGCCTCTGCGTTTTGTGTGCACTCTGAAAGACAGAGGTGACACATGACGTGTATTTCTGGCACATGCTCAGCTGAAGTATTCGATTACGCATTGTGCCACATATACTTTGACAGACGGATGAAAACTGTGCAAGTTGTAGCTCAATTATAACTGTGCATGTACATGTACTGAGTGACATGTTGCTGGACATCTTTCTTATGTTTTCCATAGGATACAGTGTTGGTATGAATAGATTCTAGGCTGGAATGAAATGTCCCAATAAGCCTTGTAAGCTGGGTGCACACTTTTTTGTCCTTTAAAAATGTTGTTTCTCAGATTGCTCGATATAATCCCAATGAGATCTTAAAAGCCAAGGCATACTGTGCGACATGAACTGCCATTTATGCAATACTCTAAGATATACTGTGCTAACGTTTGTGCTAATGTTGGCACTGTTTTGCCTGGAAAAAGAGACATGTAAGTTTCTGGAGTTTAAATAAATTCAATTATATAGACCTTTTTACAAAACAAATAGTCCCAAAGCAGTCCAACGTCTGTCATTGTTCTGCAATTTGTTGGCTGCTCATTTTTAATTAACAAGATGTTTATTTTTCATGTCATATGATGAGCCAGTATCAACATTTTAACAGAACATTTTCTCTTTTTTTGGTTCTTTAATAGACGTCACAGGAGCAGTCGCTTCATAACAACTTTGTTGATGGCTAAAATGTATTGAATGGCAATTAATTGTTCATCAGTCAGCATGTCACACTAAGCGATCATAGACTCAATTATGCCCTACGATGTAAAAACAACGTAAAACCTTTTTACAATTCCAAAAATGTGTTTCTGATAACAAAACAATTTACAGTGTGCAACCGGCTTTACTTGATGACTTTTGATGTTTGTAATCCCAGCTCAGATTTTTCTCTCAAAGACACTACATACAACTATACTACATTTCTCCGATTTTATTTCTCTGCTGTGTTACGAAAGAATTCTTAAACATTAAAGTGCTTTATTTTCTTATTAATGTCTTGTATCTGTCATGGATTAGCAACTAAACAGGTATTCGATGCTGAAATGACTCATTGTTCAAATACTTAATCTACATGTTTATGGATCGTTAAATGGACTAAGAGTGATAATGGGAATCCATAGACCATCTCATTGTTTCTTTCTGGATGCGCATCTGTCTTGGAATGTGTTTGTGCACTGGATAGATTCAAGATTTTCATTGGAAGAGATCAAATCAAAAGGTAATTGACTTAAACAGACAAAGAATGTCATGCAACCTTTGATGCCTCACTTAATCTTTGCATGAAGGTAGTGTTATCATGTCAAAACATTCTGCTGGTGACAAAACAATATTGAAAGCTTTAGATTTGAACTCTAAGGAGTTAGTTGTGCATGTTTAACTGATATCAAAACATGTCATAGAGGTAGAGAATGTTCATCAATATCAATTTAGCCCATGATTCCTTGCTCTCTTCAAGCATCTAGCGTTACATAAGGGGGGCGTTAACCGAGTCCTTTTATTGGCATTCCATTCTGCTCTTTCTAATCTTCCTCTTTGTGTCCGACCAATGGGACGCCCATACACTGTCCCAACCCGTCACAGAGGTCAAAGCAGGAGTGTGTGCTTAGCTTGTCATCACTCGAAGAACTCCATTCATCTGTCCAAAACAGACGAGTGCAGCATTTCCACTCACCACTTCTTTTATTCGGAAAGCCAGTTGGGTTTCATTTTTCCCTTTCTCTCTCTGGAACACACTGAAACACTCTTTAACACACATTGAAAAGCAGTCATTTAAAACCACAGGAAGCCGTAAGAGAGATAATATATCGAGGCTTTGCAGTGCACAGGTTGCGAGCATGGCCAGGCGACTGGGGTCAGGTTAACTGGTTAAGCTGCTTACGCCACCACCAACATGTGTTAAGAATTCAGTGGGAGTCTGAGATCCGCCAGTCCGATTTGTCAACATTTCCATCGGAAGGTCATGTTCAAGTGTTGCATCCTCCACGAAAACCTTGGGAGGTCCAGATAAAGATTTCACATAACAAATAACTTTAATACAGTAAAAAACGAATGCATACGGTAATGAGAGTCATCATTGAAAACAATGGGAATAGTAAATGTACAGTGCAGACAGTGGAGTGCTAACATGGTCGCCGACGATTTGCTAATTGGCAATGTGAACGCACCGTTACACTCCGTCAGCACTGAGAGCGAGTGGCATTGCCAGACTTTTTTGCTTGTAGTGTAGATGACTTATCTGATTATAATGGGAGTTTTTTCGTTTTGTCACCTCACGTCATACCACACGGTTTCAGTGCTCATTTGCTAAATGTAAAGCTCAACTTTGTCAGCCGTCATTCATGACGACTCAAATCGCAACATCCAGAGAAACTCTTTTCATGTGTTATTTTGTGTGTGTGTGTTTGTGTGAAAATCACCCTTTAGTCAACATGTTGCGATAACCACTAAAGCATTATTTTGTGTTTGTGATTGAATAACAAACAGATTGGACATAATAGATTAAAAAACACATTATAAAATATGATTAGATTTTTGACAGTCCAGATGGAACAGTCTGCGCTTTATAATAATACTTAATACAAGCACTTTGTACTCTAAAGCACAAAGTCAGAATGACATTAGGTTAAACATTAGGTGCAGGAGAATACAACCATTTTTTCTCCACTGTTACTGAATACGTTATTCTCTGTCATGGGGTATGATCAGGTCGTTTTTAATCTCAGCTTTCTTCTGTGTTGATTACTCATGTCATTCTATAAGTATGTGTATGTTATCACCCCTGCAGCATACAATCGGCTTTCCTCACTGCTTGCCCACCTGGCCAGGCAGTATTGTGCCTCTCGTGGCCCCAGATGGCCCTTCGCATCTGCTTAACAGCGACCAACACAAACAGAAACTTTAGCCTGCAGACGTACGGCCTGATTGCACTTGCTGCCGTGATGGAGGACCTCTGAGAGTCGCCCAACAAATGTCTGATTAATAAAATACATGGTTATTCCTGTTACAGCTCTCCCGTCTGATTGCTGCTTGGATTGACAAAAGGCCGATCGAATGTAATTACGGTTATTTTGACCACTGCTGCTGTAGCGTTTAAGTTAATAGCGCATGCTAAGGCAAGCATTCCTTTTACTATTTCTTATACAGTACTTAGGGTTGGGATCTGAACAAGCTCTTAAGTATTTACGCTGAAGTATTAACACTTTCTCCTATTTCAGAGACAACTATAAGTAAGCCAGTCGTACAGTCTGAACACACTGTGTGTCTGTGCAGATATAAAAATAGCTGTTTCTTTGAGCAGTCCGTCCAACCAGTGACATGAATTCGGGGCGGGATCATCTGTTTGTTCGATCAAGAGCAAACAATCAACAATCAGGTTTTCCATTATCCAATCTTGTCGTCTTCGATTGGCTGGACAAACAGATAGTGTGTATTTTCGCCAAGCGATTAGGTTTACAATTTTGATGGTGGACAATAAAACAAGCAAAAAATGCTGCTCAGTCATTGCACTGACATCATTAGCATCGAGCTTGGCTCAGGCGTATATTACTAGTTTTCATTGTATATATGTTTCTCAAAAAACAGTGTTTGTGCAGCGTTTTGTGATCACGCATGACTCTTGACAATGTTTATCATTCCAAATAACACGATAACCATCTACTTTTTAGATTAACGGCAATTCAGGAAGTCGCCACATTGTGTCAATGCTTATTTGCATAAAAATAAACTCTGCTCAACTTTGCCGCTCCCATTGAAAATGGATTATCGTATTTTATGTTATTGTGTTTTATTATCAAATGTCTTGGTAAAATCATGTTCAAAATTTTTTAAAAGACTACAATTTAGAACTATTTACAGCCACTCGAGTGATTCACCACTTCAATGCGGGACATCTTCATCTTGGCAAAAATTCCACAAGTAGGTACAGCTGCAGGCCGGAGATCTCCAAATGGGGGAATCTACAAAACAAGGCGGGGTTACTCCAGAAGGGGCGTGGTTACTCCAAAAGGTGGTTGCGCCAACATCAAAAGGGGGCGTCACTTCCACTGATGGTTAAGGTTAGGGAAAGGGTTAGGTAAGGGGCTCCCTATATCTTTAATGTCAGTTTAGAGGTTCCACCCCTTTTTGGAACCTGCAGCTATATCTTTCTCAAAATTCTGGACGTCCCGGCTAATACAGGACTGTTGGTAACACTAGTATCCTTGCAGAATTACCATGGGTGTAGTTTATCATATTAACTATGGACATGTTCCACTTTTAATAACCACAAAGTGTCCAAATACTATTTTACTCTATTTCATTTATCACAGAAAAATCCTAACAAGCTTTAAGACAAAATGTTTAGCTTGAAAAGTGTGATTGTTGTAACTTTCCTTAAAATAAAAGACAGTTTCTTTGATATTTTGTTTTGAAATGCAATGACATTGACATTTTTTTCAGTGTGGCTTAAAGGTGCACTCAGTAACTTTTATTGTTTTTGTCGTTTTGGACTTGCGGTTACACGTAGCGGTGTGGAATCAGCAAAATTCAAAATCAATAATTTTTAGTTACAGATGTCAATGCACTATTCACTGTCAGCCATGATTAATTTAATCCAAGAGTAAAAGTCTCCAATAACAGGGCAGTTACTAAGATTAAGGAAGTATTCAGCTGGTCATGTGATCCTAACATGGCAGCCCCCATAAGAAGACCCTCTCCATATAGAATAAAACAGCTTTTATAAGGTTACTGATATGACTACAGTCCTCATCTCATGTGAGTTGTAATTCATTTTTACATATTTGTCAAACTTACTATGCATTTCATTAGGAGTAAAACTTTTTAAATGAGGAAAAAAATACTGAGTGTACCTTTAAGTGTCTAAATACATTTTGCGGCGACTGCATCCACTTAATTTTACCACCAGTTTCCTTAAAGGAAGATTCAGGTTTTAATACATGTTAAGCTCAATCGACAGTGTTAACATGATTTTAGTGCGATAACATTTCTTACTAAGCTTTTCTGTTTAAAGTTATATCCAATTTACATCCAAATTCGTTGCCATGACAACGTAACGCCTTAAACCCTAAAACGATTGTAATTATGACAACTTGAACAACTTTACAGCATATAATACATTAGTTTTGACAGAAGAATAAATTTAAGTGTTTTTATAAACTTATAAGCTCCACATTTCTGCCTTTAAACCCTCCAAAAATTGGCCCCATTCACTTCCATTGTAAGTGCCTCACTGTAGCCCACAAATTTTTTAAGAGTCAAAATGAACTTTTGTGGTAATCAGCATTATGCCACAAATGCTGTTGATTGTGCTCAACTTTTATTGAACCTGGAATATTCCTATGAATTATCACATACTGTAAACCTGTTAGCCCTGCCAGACCTGCAGTAAAGGTGCAACAACACAAATGACATACAACGCACTGTTCTTGGAGTTCACCCCAGTCTCTAATGAGCGGGGTATCTCCACAAACATGATTCATGAACATTGCACCAGCCAATATTTTTACAGAATCGCAGATATCTGAGGGGTCTTTTCAAACCATTAATTTGGGGATTTACACTTTGGCTGAGCTGAGTATTTTGCCCTGTTGTGTCAATACAAGCACAGTAAATCCTGTACTGCCTGACAGCTTGACTGAGTGCCATTTAGTTCCTCTGGAAAGTGCTGGATCTGAAATTACGTTAAATTATTAATCGTGTAGACAGCAAGTAATTACTATCAGCCATGGGCTGATCCTGTTTCCAGATTGCCTTTATAGTTCCTCCTATGCTTTGAATCCAAACAAACGCGGGCACACAATGCAGCTCAGGTTTGGGTTTCACAGTCACGGAGCGTGCCTTGGTCCCCATCACGTAGTTATGTCACCAGATCCACCTTCATCATCTCGCTGCCATCCCCCGTGCTTCAATAATGCATTCAGATATCATTCTCCTCCCAAAAATCTCAGCCTTTGATCTAATAGGTCTTTCAGGCCTGTGATGCAATAGAAAATAATCCAATCCAAGCCTTTTGATCCTCGCATGGATTATGTTACTTATTTCTTTTCCATTTCCCACCCCATCTCACTCAATATCTTGCTCATCCTCTGAAAATGAAAAATGATGGGCTAATTCATTCGCCTTGGGTTTGTGAGAGCTTTGTGGGTCAATTTAGGGTACAATGGTTGTTGTCAAAGCAAGAACTGGGCCAAAAAAAAAAAAGAATGCTATGGAGCACAACTTCTACCCACTTGTGACAATCAGCCTAGGTTTCAGAAGTATTTTTCCTAATCATTTTCTCCATATGGTCTTCATAAAAAGAAGATTTAAAGGGTTCTAAGCCATGAACCAAACACCGGTGCCGAGGTGAATCACAACCAGTGGTTTTGCCAAAGTTGGGCCGGAATGGTCCTGGGCCCAGCAAAATTATACCCAGGTCCACCCAGAATATTACAGAATATTCTTTTACTTCAAATATATATATACATATAAATAATCGTTTAAAAATACTATAACTACAATCCCATGAAGCATTGCGAATGACATAATTGAATTAAAAATGACGGGAAAATATAAAACCATTAATATACATTTGTTGATTATAAGTATAGATATATACAAATATATTAGTTTGAGAGTGTAGGGGGACCAATTTGATTGCGTCACTCGCAGTGCATCATGGGAGTGGGCGATTACTGCATAGCTCGTTTCTCGTTGGTGGATTTTCCCTTTCAGGATCATGGGTAATGTAGTTCTTCTCCAGGAATTCATCTCAATTTTTAAATTAAACTAATTGAAGTTGAAATAACGTGGACTGATGGCTTCAACAGAAGCATATACCATTGTTTAACAACCTCATAACTCATGGCAGGTCTTGAACGTTTTATGCATTATATAATGTGATTTTTACTTCTGAAACCGAATTCTTATCAGTAAGCTGCCCATTTTGTCATTGCTACTCACCAGTTCCACCTAAGTTTGTCTAGTTTAGTCACGTCAACCTTTGTTATGCATTCACCTTTGTCTATTGTCTGTTATTGTCTGAGAAATCAATAGATATAATTATAGTTTTTAAAGCTGGTAGAATTCTGTGGTCTGTAATAATGAGCCTTGGAGGTTGAGCTATTTATGTAGTGACCACAAACGTTTGGACACTCCTGTGTGTTTCTCATGATCAGTCCTTTTCTTTTTCTTTTTTGTGGGAGTGGAAATTGAAGGAAAAGCAGCCAAAAAGTGTCATACATGTGATCTACATCAATATTGTTTAAGAAGTATCTCAGGATGCAACTCATGAAGTTGCTTGAGCGAATGAACAGTGTGAAGAGCTGGAATCTAGACAAAAGGTGGTGACTATAAAGTTTTAAATTGTTTCATATTTTTGGGCACCACATAATTCCCATACCACCATTTGCATTGCTTCATAGTTGACTTTACTAATATGAAACATTTTAGATATGGTAATAATAATCATTAGCTATGTTTTCTTTCCAAGTTGCAAATTTAATTTCTGCATAAATAAAAAAAATATATATAATATCGCACAAACAATGTGCGAATAAAGGCGCACATCCCATGTGTTTAAAAGAACAAAATTGTAACTTCCAGGGAAATTGTAGCCATTGTGACCCTTTTTATTAATAAAATACTTGCAGTCTAGAGCACACAGCCAAAACACTGTAAAGAACTTTGTTTCATGTCTAGGAGTGACAGCGCGTCACACAGTCCTCCATCCTTATGACTTTACAATGTGGATCTTTAACCTCCTGAGACCGGTGCATGACAGCTGTGTGCATTTTCCATTTCCCTTTTTGATTTGTAACCAGTAGCACTTAGTAAACTAGCAAAAATAAATACAAAATCTAGAGCTAATGGTTTTTCTAAAAACATATGTCCATGTACATGCCCGTAACACACACATGACGGACATGTCCGTAAACGATCTCTCTCCCGCACCATCCTCCGCAGTCGGCCTTTATCCCTCTTGGAGCCTTGATTAGCCTGATAAGGGACCGGGTGTGTAGAATCACGACCCGGCCCCGCCCTCCGCCCTGCCACAGAACCTTTTTTGGAAAGTGTTACAATAATTTTACATTGTGGGGCATAAACATATAACTGCACAATATACCGGTAAGTTGCAAAAGTGTGGCAAAGGAAATAAAAATCTTAGTGTTAAAAAATCGGAGATCGGTATCGGCCTCTAATTTCCTGATCAGTGCACTACTATTATATATTTGTATAATAAATGTTGTGCGATTACTTTAAATACTGTATATTGATTCTATACTTATAATCAACAACTTTAAATCAATAGTTTAATATTTTAAGCATCCCAGTGATGTTATTCTAGATATCAGCACTCTTGGAATGCCGCTTGTCCAATCAGATTAGAGGACTAAAACTTACAGTTGTATATAATAAAGAATGAGTTGGTGTGTTCAAACGTTTACATCGTCTTGTTTGTATGTGTTTACTTGCACCAAGAAAGGTTTTTTAAACTTTCTTGGGTTTTTTCTCACACTGACTGGCAGCTTCTCATTTACATGATAATGATGTTTTGTGGATCTCAGACACATTATTCACTGTTTCAAAATATTTTATCTTTCGCAGAATCTCTCTAAGGATGCATACGTTCACACTGGAGAGAAATAGATGGGTGTTGAATACCCACTGACTGCCATACATGCATAACTCAAAAATGATAATCATGCTCTTAGACAACATAATGCGTTTTCGTGAAATCTCTTTTGTTTTTTTGTTTTTTTATGCAGACAGCCGTAATATCACCATAAACTCATTTAATCTGCTGGCAGACTATTTCTCAGAAATATAACATAGCGACAATATAAGCCCCCCTGCGTAAAATCCTATTAATGTAAAGTAACCCCCTCTGACCCATTTCTGTACTTCTGTACCGCTCTTAGTCTGGCCTTTACTAAACACAGGGAGTCATTGTTTTACTTGTTGCTTTGCTTAAAGGAACGTTCTTGGATGAGTACAAGTTAAGCTCTATGGACTGCATTTGTTGCATTATGTCGATTAGCGGATACAATAAACTTTATTGCAGACTGATGTTTACACTAATGTAGTTACAATGGAAGCCTATGGCAATGCATTGAGATAAATGTTCAAATCAGGGATTTTTTTTTTTCCCATTCTGGCTCCGGCATACTGTGGCCTGCTTGCCAAATGCTAAATTTATTATGTTCTGTTTCAAATGAGAGTAGCCTACACAAAAGCGTGGGTGATATACCAACTACTGTGTTGCCAAATCTCACAAAGAAATGTGACCAGGTCTGGAAAAACAAGCCCAAAATAGGCATCCAATTTTGAAATAATGTCTAATTAATATACAATAAAATAGTACTTAAATACTTTCTTATAGCTTAATATGCAGAGACCAGCCATTCATAGGTACATTTTCTTGAAAATGTTAACACTGTCTTTCTGTGGCGATTTAAAAATGTCTGTTTGTTTTGAGCGACCCTCTTAGACCTGCTTCAACAACTTCACTCAACCAATGGCGTGAGTTGGGGGCGGGACTATCTCTTGTTTGGCCAATGGCAGGCGGGGGGGCATTCAGAAAGCTGCTTTGAAAACAACATTTATTTTTGAAATTCCGTTTGGTGGCGATAGTGTCACAGAAATTACATACTTCAGCTTTAATATATAAATATAGCCTATCAAATATCACAGCTGCGATTGTGGTTGCCTACAATTTCTCGTGCTATGGGGGCCATGAAAAACCTTTGCTCTTTGGTTTCATGAAAAATAATTGGAATGAAAAAATAACATTATTAACTGGTTACTAGCTTTTTAAAAATAATGTTTTCAGTCCAGAACAATTGTAATAAGCAGGATAATGTACAGTCAGCCGGTTGTTATCGCAAAATAAACCCAAGATACAAGAGGATTCTCGTCGCGGTCCTAATCACCCTGTCAGGGTTTATTGTGCGATAGCAATATGTTGACTTGCAATACCCAGATGTGCGGTTGTTACTCAGAGATATCAGACAACTAGATGGCGCCATTGGCCAATCAGAATTGAGTATTCCACAACGCTGTGTAATAAAATCACTTACTAACCCTGTCTAAGTTTACATGGAACAAACAGAAATTTCGTCTGTAACGCAAAATGAAAAAAGAAGTTCATTCTCCAAGAAAAGAAATCGCAATACTAATACAATAATTTTGTAAATGTTGTCAAAAAACAATCTTTGCATTTTGCTTTTTAACCCTTGCCCTTTTTAACTTACCCTATTAGCCTTCATTGTAATGCATTACTGTAAATGTGAGGTATTAGTCAAAATTATTGTCTGTTGTAATCAACACCACGTCACAGATGCCGTTCATAGGGCTTAACTCTTTTGAACCTGGAAAATTCCATGAACCCATAACAATGCATATATATGCAGAATCTGCATCTGTTGTGTCTAGAGCTTACGTGGAAAGCAATCAGTGGCTAATGTAAGATATAGATATAGCTGCATTTGATGGGGTCAGGGCATCTGAAGAGGGATTAAACTCCCCCATTGTGAGATTAACACTGCATTCATGATTTTAGTGAATCGTGGAAATAAGCCTTATACAGATAGTACTGTTAGGACTAGAGAGCAAAGTGTCCCATGTGCTGCTTCAGGTTTAAGGCTCAAAGATCTTTCAGATATCGTCTATTATGTATGTATACAGAAGTGTGTTTTATTTTATTCTTGCAGTATGGCTTTAATTTACATTTCTATTCTGCTGCGGCATCTCAGTTTAGAAAAAGCTGTAATTTTGTGACGCCAAAAGGAATTGCAAAAATGTGTCCCCTTGCAAATGGGTTACTTTGTTATAGTATAGTTATCTCTGCATATTTAACTGGGATACTAGAAAAGTATCTAATTTGGAATAAATTCACACACCTCACCTTGATTTTGTGTAGACAAAATAAAAGCTATAAAGCCACTTACAGTATGGTCCTGTTTTTTCCTAAAAGCAGAGAACACACAGTGTTTATCAAAAGGATTTAAAGAAGCTACAGAGGAATACATGTGTGATCCATTTATACAGACCAAAATCTGACTTTATACTTCAAATATGACGCTTTCATTACCAAACTCACATTAGTCATCTAATAACCCTTGCAGATGTGACCACATCTGATATGCTGATCCCCGTGCCACACAAATCTAAAGCGCATAATTCAAAGTCTTGCGCTTTTAAAAGTCCTTTTAATTTTTCTCGCTACATTCAGATTATTAATGCACTTTCTTCCGTTTGTAGGCCGCTTAGACAGAATAAGATTTGAGTGATGGTGTCTCCATTTGTTTTAATGTGTTTAAAAACAGTATGTGTATTTAACTTAGAAGGGTTTTAAAGAAGGTGCTGGTAGACGATTTCCTTTTAATTGAAGATTGTGACAAGCATTTCAACATGCTGACAGACATGACAGATGTCTTACTTACAGGGTTCAAAAGTTGCGGTACTAACCTCCATGGCAGTTGAACTGGGGAAATACGGCAGATACGGGTCAGGAGATTCAGTTAATATTCACATCAACCATCAGAATGGGGAAAAATGTGATCTGTGATTTGAAAAATATGATTTGGAGCGTGACATGATTGTTGGTGCCAGTCGGGCTGGTTTGAGTATTTTTGTTACTGCTGATCTCGTGGGGTTTTCAAGCACAACCGTCTCTAGAATTTAATCTGAATGGTGCCTCCAGTGGATATGGCATCAGGTGAGCAGCAGTTCTGTGGATGGAAACACCTTGTTGATGAGAGAGATCAACAGAGAATGGCCAGACTGAGTCTGTAGTCTACAATAACTGAGATAACCGCTCTGTACAATTGTGGTGAGAAGAATATCATCTCTGAATACATATCAAACATTTAGGCATATGGGCTACAACAGCAGAAGACCACGTTGAGTTCCTCTTCTGTCATCCAAGAACGGAAAGCTGAGGCAGCAGTGGGCACACAAGCTCACCAAAACTGGAAAGTTAAAGTCTGGAGAAATATCGCCTGGCCTGATGAATTTTGATTTCTGCTGACGTACACAGATGATAGGCCCGTCTGACACCAAAAATCATGCCACGGTCAAAAATCACTGAGATTTTTCCCCCTTCTGATGATTATGTGAACATTAACTGAAGCTCCTGACCCATATTTGCAGATTTTATGCACTGCTGCCACACGATTGGCTGATTAGATAATCGCATGGAAAAGTAGGTGTACAGGTGTACCTAATAAAGTGGTCAGTGTATGTATTTACAAATGGGCTGTCAATTTAACACGTACATTTAGTGCGATTGATTATGAAAAATAAAATAACGTGTTCAAAATATTAACAGCAGGGGGCAATTTTATTGCTAACATTTTATAGATCTTAAATACACACAATTAAATAATATAAAAAATAGAGTAATTTAGCTAAATTACAGCTTGATTGGAAATCACTGCCAATAAAAATATTCTGTGTGTCTGGGAAGGATAAAACGGTCAAATCTATACATAAAAAGGCGCGTAAAAGTACCAGAATAAATTATGAATTCCTGGTGAAACGTTTCTGAGTCATCTTTAATGTGACCTTCATAAATAGTTAAAGAAACTTCTATATAAAGCATATTAGTAACAAGCAACGGTGTGTGTGTTAAATCACTCGCTCACAGCATTATGTATTACATGAGTCACACAAAGCTATCGGATGGTTTCAAAAGACATGGAATATAGCATGAGTCATAGTGACTACTTTTAAAGTACTTTTGTGTCCTTTTTGAAGATTGAAACCTCCTGTTCCCATTCAGTGAAATTTGGAAAACCTAGTCTTATAGATTATAAAGTTGAATGTGCCGAATTCAACGTTTCATCGTAGTTAACTGGTGAAATCAACACTATGAAATAGCGCTATGACAACTGTGCATTTTATTCACTTTCACACAAAACACGACTGCAACTACTGATTAAGACTTTACTAACACTTATTTTTCGCACCATTTCTCACACACTGCTATCTTTTGATGAAACACTTTTACTTTAATGCATCATTTGATAAACTACATATTTTAACATTTGTTTTAAAGCCTCACCTACATTTACACACTTATTCGAATGTGATTAGTTTGCGCGGTAGCTCATCTGTTAGTGTTGGACTTTGGCCACAGAAGTCTGTGGTTCCAGCCCAGCCAAATCACTATCGGTTAGGTCTAGGATAAAGTTTTAGGTTAGGGAGGTATTTTTTACTCATTAAAGACTCTGTCTAATGTTAACCTTAAAAACCTCTAGTTCACTCGCTTTTGGCACCCCCCGCTGGACATTTAAATGGGACTCTGCAGTCAAACGTGTAATAAGACAGGTAATTTCATTTTGATCAAACTGGGTTTAGAGCAATATGACAGTGAGTACATGAATATTTTTTGTGTTCAAATCCTATGCTGTACCAAACAACTTGACCCCTTGCCGTAGTCAGACGTTGTATCTTCAGAGAAAATCTGAAAGCTAAAAGATGATAAGCGGTTTTACTACTAAATGTCCAGTCAGTGATCGGTGTCTCGATGATGTAATACACTGATGAACCAGGGACAGCAGGAAGAACTTTCTAACTGTGTGTGCTTGTCTCCTTGTAAGGATTTTCCCATTTTTCTCACTTCGGTGTAATGTGGCCACTTTGGAGCCCATAAGATAGCTGATGGAGCATTTAGGCTGTTTGTCCTCAGCCAATCAGATGCTTCCCTGAGAGAGTCAGGATCACAGCACAGGCTCGCATGGTGACACAGCAGACAGCTGGCCGCAATGCATCAGTGGGTGGAATTAATGAGGAGTCCAGTCACAGCGCATGTCACTAATGCGATCTGAAGTCACAGAAGTCAGAGTGACCGTATAAGGCCTGACTCATTTAAACCTCACACAGTCAATGATTCTGTGTGTATGTTTGAGACCAAAGGAAAAAATGGGTAAGAAAGTTTCATATCACTGTTCAGAAGTTTTGATCGGCTCAAATTAGACTCCCTGGGAAAAAGCTGTGACAGAATAAAAACAAGAAATTAGGAAGACTTTACAATAAGTTTGTTTTAATCTTTAAAACCTCCATCAAATTTTCACCTTAAAAATCTTTTTTTCATTACAACACCATTTCACTCGCTTTTGGCGCCCCCTAATGGACATTTCACTGGGAAACTGCAGCCAAATGTGTAATAAGGCAGGTATTTTTGTTTTGATCAAGCTGGGTTTAGAGCAACATGAGGGCATGGACATGAAAACAAAATAAAAAATTTGTGTCCAAATCCTACGCTGTACCAAACAACACGACTCCTTGCCGAAGTCAGACGTTGTATCTTCAGAGAAAATCTGAAAGCTAAAAGATGGTAAGTTGTAAAAGTAATTCATAAATTTCCAGTGGTTTAATCCACATCTTCAAAAGTGATATGATAGGTGTGGGTGAGAAACGGATCAATATGTAGGTCTTTTCACTTTGACCGGCCCTCCTATGCTCGATCACAAGAAGCCTTCCTCTTCTTTTGTTGTTGGCGATTCGTGTTCTTCATGCATATCGCCCCCTACTGGGCAGCAAATATGATTTTTAAATTTTTTTTCCTTTCCTTTATCACCTCCTTTTTTTATTTCTCCTCTGCCCAGTAGGTGGCGATATGCACAAAGAACGTGAATCACCAAAAAACTGAAGAAATTGGTCCCCTTTCTGAACACGCATAGGAGGGCTGGTTAACTCTTTCCCCGCCAAACACGGAATTTTCCGGGTTTTATGAAAAAACGCTTCCCCGCCACACACAGACTCACAACAGGGCTGACAAACAGTAGAGGAGAAAGCCAGCTTTAAAGCACTTGTCTGACCCAAAATAAACAGCTGCCTTCGAGTTACAAAAGTAGGATTTTGTATTGCGAACTAAACCCTCATTCAGCATGAGCTGTTCTCCGCACGCCGCTGAAGTCAAGAGCTAAGCTTTTCTCCTTCGAAGCTCTCGAGGACTGACAGCCTGTCACCATTAACGTCATGCTCCATTTTAAGAGCACAGAATGCCAACTGTCAAAGCTCATGAATTCAAGCCCTCTCAATCTTTGCTCGGTCAGAACTAATGGCTTTAAGTCTCTGATTTTAGACGTTTCGACTCGGCCCATCGACAAACCGCCTCACTGTTGCCAAGGTGACCGGCCAATAGAAAGCCACACCTAACAGTTTCTGACAATAGAAGTCGGTGGCAGACAGGAAGGGGTTTATTAACATAGGGGGGGTGTATTCAGAAAATCTTTGTACAGACTTTGCACTGTGTACAAAACCAAAAAACAAATAAACTATTGGAATGTTTTGCTTGTGCAAGGCAAAGAGCAAATGGGCTTTACAGATACATAACAATAATAATAATAATTAGATTGAGGTAAGTGTATTTACCTGTAGAATCCTTATAATTGCATACATTGTTACATTACATTAAGTACAATCTTTAATTATTCATCATGGGAAAGCAACAAAAATAACCATTTTAATTAGCAAGAATACAAACCTACTTTTGATACTCTCCATATTCTCTGTACACCGTTTAATGCAATGCCATAACTGACCAGCAATAAGTCTTAAATATTATGCATTTTTAATCACCTCTCATATCTAATGCTCTTAAAACTCTGAGCTATTAGTTATAGATCTGACTCTGTACTCTAAATGAATAAAAACATGAGGTCATTTAATATCGAACCACCTCTATGACTTCGCTACAGAATGGACTGCTCTAAAACGAGGCCGGTCCAATGTCCTGTTTGTCCCTGGGGCAAAAGAACAACTATTTTTAAGCAGTTTTGCAGACACACTTTGACATTATTCACAAGTTCAGACCAGAACATAACTAGATCTGTTTTGTTGGATCACTCACAAAATTCTAATTACTAACAATTAAGTGATTTGATTCAACTTTACATCCAGGAAGACTATGTTTATAGGAATAGTTCACCCAAAAATTAAAATTCTGTCATCATTTACTCACCCTCATGATGTTCCAAAACCATTTGCCTTGAAAACACATTCATTTCGCTACATTTCTGCCTCTCATTCACACTAGAACGTTGTTTTCCTCTTCCGAAAACAGAGCGTTTCGAAAATGCTCTCCATTAATGCACTTTTTGGAAAACGATGACGTTAGGAAACTGAAATGAAGTTATTAGTGCAGATGAGGCCTTACTTTTTTGTGGAGCACAAGAGGAGAAATTCCGAAGAACTGTTGTGTTGATCGCTGTTTTCCATTAAATTACAATGAATTGGGACTGGAGCATTCAAGCTACAAAAATTATGCAAAAGCACCATAAACCTATCATGAACATAGTCCATTTGACTTGTGCACAATATTCAATATTCCTTAAGCCACTTGGGCAACCTAGTCTCATAGAATGAAAGTTAATATAACTAGATTTTTGCGAACTGAGATTTATGTGCCACGTTGCGACACGAATTGACGTGGTTTCACAACCGACACTATTGGTTAGGTTTAGGTGTTGTTAAGGGTAAGGATGTCTATTTTGTTCACCTCTCATTTGCTTTTAGGACACTATCGGTTAGGTTTAGGAGTTGTTAAGGGTAAGGATGTCTATTTTGTTCACCTCTCATTTGCTTTTAGGACACTATCGGTTAGGTTTAGGTGTTGTTAAGGGTAAGGATGTCTGTTTTGTTCATCTCTCATTTGCTTTTGTTCATCTCTCATTTGCTTTTAGGACACTATCGGTTAGGTTTAGGTGTTGTTAAGGGTAAGGATGTCTATTTTGTTCATCTCTCATTTGCTTTTAGGACACTATCGGTTAGGTTTAGGTGTTGTTAAGGGTAAGGATGTCTATTTTGTTCATCTCTCATTTGCTTTTAGGACACTATCGGTTAGGTTTAGGAGTTGTTAAGGGTAAGGATGTCTGTTTTGTTCATCTCTCATTTGCTTTTAGGACACTATCGGTTAGGTTTAGGTGTTGTTAAGGGTAAGGATGTCTATTTTGTTCACCTCTCATTTGCTTTTAGGACACTATCGGTTAGGTTTAGGTGTTGTTAAGGGTAAGGATGTCTATTTTGTTCACCTCTCATTTGCTTTTAGGACACTATCGGTTAGGTTTAGGTGTTGTTAAGGGTAAGGATGTCTATTTTGTTCACCTCTCATTTGCTTTTAGGACACTATCGGTTAGGTTTAGGAGTTGTTAAGGGTAAGGATGTCTATTTTGTTCACCTCTCATTTGCTTTTAGGACACTATCGGTTAGGTTTAGGTGTTGTTAAGGGTAAGGATGTCTATTTTGTTCACCTCTCATTTGCTTTTAGGACACTATCGGTTAGGTTTAGGTGTTGTTAAGGGTAAGGATGTCTATTTTGTTCACCTCTCATTTGCTTTTAGGACACTATCGGTTAGGTTTAGGAGTTGTTAAGGGTAAGGATGTCTATTTTGTTCACCTCTCATTTGCTTTTAGGACACTATCGGTTAGGTTTAGGTGTTGTTAAGGGTAAGGATGTCTATTTTGTTCATCTCTCATTTGCTTTTAGGACACTATCGGTTAGGTTTAGGTGTTGTTAAGGGTAAGGATGTCTATTTTGTTCACCTCTCATTTGCTTTTAGGACACTATCGGTTAGGTTTAGGAGTTGTTAAGGGTAAGGATGTCTATTTTGTTCACCTCTCATTTGCTTTTAGGACACTATCGGTTAGGTTTAGGTGTTGTTAAGGGTAAGGATGTCTGTTTTGTTCATCTCTCATTTGCTTTTGTTCATCTCTCATTTGCTTTTAGGACACTATCGGTTAGGTTTAGGTGTTGTTAAGGGTAAGGATGTCTATTTTGTTCATCTCTCATTTGCTTTTAGGACACTATCGGTTAGGTTTAGGTGTTGTTAAGGGTAAGGATGTCTATTTTGTTCATCTCTCATTTGCTTTTAGGACACTATCGGTTAGGTTTAGGAGTTGTTAAGGGTAAGGATGTCTGTTTTGTTCATCTCTCATTTGCTTTTAGGACACTATCGGTTAGGTTTAGGTGTTGTTAAGGGTAAGGATGTCTATTTTGTTCACCTCTCATTTGCTTTTAGGACACTATCGGTTAGGTTTAGGTGTTGTTAAGGGTAAGGATGTCTATTTTGTTCATCTCTCATTTGCTTTTAGGACACTATCGGTTAGGTTTAGGAGTTGTTAAGGGTAAGGATGTCTATTTTGTTCACCTCTCATTTGCTTTTAGGACACTATCGGTTAGGTTTAGGTGTTGTTAAGGGTAAGGATGTCTGTTTTGTTCATCTCTCATTTGCTTTTGTTCATCTCTCATTTGCTTTTAGGACACTATCGGTTAGGTTTAGGTGTTGTTAAGGGTAAGGATGTCTATTTTGTTCATCTCTCATTTGCTTTTAGGACACTATCGGTTAGGTTTAGGTGTTGTTAAGGGTAAGGATGTCTATTTTGTTCATCTCTCATTTGCTTTTAGGACACTATCGGTTAGGTTTAGGAGTTGTTAAGGGTAAGGATGTCTGTTTTGTTCATCTCTCATTTGCTTTTAGGACACTATCGGTTAGGTTTAGGTGTTGTTAAGGGTAAGGATGTCTGTTTTGTTCACCTCTCATTTGCTTTTAGGACACTATCGGTTAGGTTTAGGAGTTGTTAAGGGTAAGGATGTCTATTTTGTTCATCTCTCATTTGCTTTTAGGACACTATCGGTTAGGTTTAGGTGTTGTTAAGGGTAAGGATGTCTGTATTGTTCACCTCTCATTTGATTTTAGGACACTATTGGTTAGGTTTAGGTGTTGTTAAGTGTAAGGATGTCTGTATTGTTCACCTCTCATTTGATTTTAGGACACTATCGGTTAGGTTTAGGTGTTGTTAAGGGTAAGGATGTCTGTTTTGTTCACCTCTCATTTGCTTTTAGGACACTATCGGTTAGGTTTAGGTGTTGTTAAGGGTAAGGATGTCTGTTTTGTTCACCTCTCATTCGCTTTTAGGACACTATCGGTTAGGTTTATGTGTTGTTAAGGGTAAGGATGTCTGTATTGTTCACCTCTCATTTGATTTTAGGACACTATCGGTTAGGTTTAGGTGTTGTTAACGGTAAGGATGTCTGTATTGTTCACCTCTCATTTGCTTTTAGGACACTATCGGTTAGGTTTAGGTGTTGTTAAGGGTAAGGATGTCTGTTTTGTTCACCTCTCATTTGCTTTTAGGACACTATCGGTTAGGTTTAGGTTAAAGTTATACATTAGGGAGACACGTTTTACTCATTAGAATATCCATCTAATATTCACCTTAAAAACCTTGTCTGATTTAACCTGAAACACAACAAAGCACAAAATCAGTTTTGAGCCTTAAGGCCAAATCATATTCTTTGCAAATGCTTTTACATGCATGCTTCTAGCTATGCAAGCTTGATTTCATGTGTTACTGCGTTCCAAAATGTGTCAGGCCGCAATTCATATCACAACACAAGTACGCATTGCATTCTCAATGTTGCCAAAAGGGGCATTATAGCGGACATTAATGTGAACTGTCGTTAAGCACACGTTGGCCAAGTGCTTGCATTTGCATATGCGTACTTGTGTAAAGTATGTTTCTGGCATTAATGAATGTTAGTTCACATGTCCGTTTTACAAGGAGCAAATGATCTTGCAGCCTTTAAAATTATAGACAATATCTGGTTTCCCTTTTATGTTAAAACCTAATTGGATGAGACTCAGAGACAGCAGCATGAGACAGGCCAGAGGGAGACATTATGAAATGAGAGTTGGCCAAGAGGATGATTGCTGCCTCTGGACTGCATTAAACTTTCAGTGGGAACACTAGTAGAGAATAAACGGGGATGTTAGTAGAAGGTTTCCAGTAGATATTACACTTCTGACAGAAAGCCAGGAGAGATTTATTCAAATAAAACCAGAGACGTTTATGGGAAGCTTGTTTATTGGAAGCTTTATGGGAAGCTTGTTTAGCCTGGTCTGAACTTCCTCTTTCCCGCATCAACACAGCCTTTTTGATTTGTTACGAAAGGGCTTGAAACACGATCTGCAAAAGAGCAAAAATCAAATAACACAGATTATTACCTCTGTCAAACATCAGTTGAATCTTGGCAAGGCTTTTGCATACCATATTAAAAGTGCTATAGATTATGTCCTAAGTAACTGCACGAGTTCATGTCACAAATATGTAATGAACCAACATAGTCTCATGACAAATTGTAAGATATCGTACAACTTGGCTCGTACAAAAAAGATACAACTTTTATACATTTTTAAGACCTACCAAATTTACAGAATTTACAGAATTTCATGTCGATACAATATAGGCACCAATTTTAGCAAGCTTCCCATCAAACACTTTATTTTAAGAAAGGAAATGTTTGCAAAAAAACTTATTTACTCATTCCATATGTATTTAAGCAATGCAATTGACTAATGTGTGTCAATAATCTGTAATACACTTTAAAGTTTTAGGTTTAGGGCTTGAATAAGGGGCTAAATTTAGGGAAAGTTTTAAGAATGCTCGTTCAAATCCTGATGTTTTTTCTGTCTTCCGTAGTTTTATTGTGATTTTCCTATTAAAATCATGGTTTGGTATAGCAGGCTTTCAGAAATACTCATACTCGCAATTTGAGAAACGAACTGTACGGCTTTTCCTCAAATAGAGAAAAATAAACAACCAAAGAATGATGTCATTACTTTTTATATGAATATCCCCAAACTTAAACAATAATAATAATAGCTTTGGGTAAGTGGTTAGAATTTATGCTTAGGTTGAGGTTTAAGTTACAGAATTGACCCTTTTAAATGCATTTATAAGGTTGCTATACTAAAATAAGTTTAGGCCACTGTACACTATGTTCATTTTAAAGTGTACTTTATGCTGAATACACTCAGTACAGGGAACAATTAAGTTTCACTGGATAAACTGATCTTCCATGTAGGAAATGAGATATTATGTGAGATATTAATAATGTTACGTGATGTTACATAACGCACAGTGGGAGGCAGCATGTCCTGTATTCAGCATGAACTTCTATGACAACAAGAGAAAAAATCATGACCTCTGGGTCAGAGAAATAATCAAAAGATTAAAAGTACATTTCTCTCTCTCTCTCTCTCTCTCTCTCTCTCTCTCTCTCTCTCTCTCTCTCTCTCTCCTGCTCTAGTTTCTTGTCTCTCTTTCTCAAACACAACACGTCCATCAGTCCGTACTACTGTCTGGCACTTGAAAGTGTGAGACAATTTCAAATTCAAAGACAACGTCCCAAAACGCAGCATACTGAACCCAAAGGGAAAAGCAGAACTACATATTCAGTTCTGCATCCATAATAAATAAACCTATTTTAAGATCCATAGCGCTGACATGTCTATACGTCTGAGAAAGCAAAGTTAAATTCCTGGGAATTAAAACATGATCCATAAAGAGATCATTTTGGGAAATAAGAGTGGTGGTGGTGTAGTGGCTAATGCACAGGGCTGTTAATCAGAAGGTCACAGGTTCTAACCCCACGGCCACCACCATTGTGTCCTTGAGCAAGGCACTTAACTCCAGGTTGCTCCAGGGGGATTGTCCCTGTAATAATTGCACTGTAAGTCACTTTGGATAAAAGCGTCTGCCAAATGCATAAATGTAAATAATTCAGATATTTTTAAAAATAATGCAAAAATAAAGAAACTTAACATAAATGTTTGGATGTGTAAATATGATGCAAGCCAGATTATTATTTTCTCTTTATGGAAACAGAGTATTTGAATATATTCTAGGTCAACATGGTTAATTTAAGTGAAGATATAAGAACTGTACTGTGTATTCATAGTAAGTTAAAAAGGTTAAATAACCAAAACATGTGATTTCCGTACAGTATTTGGATTACCATATATGATCAGTACCAATCGACAACTTTGAGAAAATTTCAATAAAAAATGAAAAGTGACATTTTAGTATGTCTTAATTTTGAATTTTGAATGAAACATTTTGGAAACATTGTGCAAATAAATTTGTGTTCCAATATGTGTTCAGTGTAATCGTAACACAACACATGTTTATTCTCAGAGATGCCACAAGGGGAACCAGAGTGGACATTAGCGAAATAGATTCCCCAGCAAACACAAAACATTTTTACAACATTTCTCAATGTTGTAAATTTGTTATAATTAGGTTTGATCACATTTTAAAAACTTTCTAGTAACCATACCTAAAATTAGAATATACAGTATATATATATATATATCATCTCTATATCTCACGATGTGCAGTTTTAGTTATCCAAAATGATAAGTACCAAATAACAACTTTTAGACAAGTTACACTACAAATGAAATGTTTTTATTTAGGAATACTGTACATCTTCATTATATAAAACCAAATTAGACCGTTTTAGAAACATTGTGAAAATCCTTATCTATTATGTTACAAAACATTAGCAACGCAAGATCAATTTCACACATCCAGTCTCGAAGGTAAACACCCAGTTACCTAAAGTCTCACGAGAGCTGCATGTAACGTTCACACTGTGTTGATAATATTTATTTGGAGTCCTACAGAAACCCTATACCTATCCCTAACCCTAAACCTAACTTTAGTAACAGCGAATGAGACTCTCCCAAGACTTCTGGGCTGTTCCCTTCTAGACAGCCATCCAGAGACTATTTAGCCCTTGTAATAAAATGAATGCGAGAAATAGAAACTCTATTGGGTGGCAGTGGTCCAGCCTTGCAGGTCAAAGAGACAATCTCATTTTAGATATAGACATTAGCTGTCAGTTAATTCGAGAACACGCATGCGCCAAAAAAAAACGTTTTTTAGCATGATCTGTGCTAAAACACAATTCATGAAACAATTGTTGTCAGATTTTACCGCTTATTTGAAAAATGTAATCTTGACCAACTGTTTTGGAGATTCCTGTCTTTCCCCATTCAAGTATATAGGAGCTGTATCTATAGAAAAGAGCTGCCCGGGAGCGTTCCAAAGATAGCAGCCAAGTTGACTGATTTGCCTTGAATGGGACTTGAAAACACGGAGTTCCAAAATGTGTCCGAGTGCAATGCATAACCCAATACAAGTGCATGTTGTGTTATTAGCAAAGCTACAAGATTAGTCTTTTTCCTCATATCTCTTTCTCCATTTATTAAATGTAATATAGCGTGCAGACCTCAACTAACTATCGGCATGTTTTTAGTTACGCGTGTGAAATGGCACAGACATTTGAAGGAAACTCTACTGACCCCTTGAGAACTGAGGTTTCTTACTGTCAAAGTAATGCAAGATAACATTTGAAGTATGTACGACACACGGCATACTTGTGTTGACAGAAATAAAAGCCGTGTTATTTTAGACAGCAACTGATTTTGGCAAAGCTTCCCGGAATTCTTTATAAATTTGTTTTGTTTTCATTGTTGAAATACAGCCAACTGTCTGACAGATTTGATAAGATAATCTGCAACAATGGAATGTACTTGCATTGCTGTGTACTGAAATATTACTCACTGTCTCTTTATGATATATGACTATGATCATTTTAAAGCCGAACTCTTGGATTCATGTTGAATCTAGTCCTGATTTATATGACTCCATAATGATTTAAAAACCATTTTAGTTAAGGGCCATTAACTTGTGTATAAGCTGTCTCTCTATCTCTCCATTGTGGCTTTCCTGTTGATAAGAAGTTTATTTATATAAATTTGGTTTATAAAATTCTGCAATAGTTTCAGATTCAGAAGAGATCTCAACAAGGCCCCAAACTGTGCTCCGATTCACCAGTATACTGCAGTCAAAAGTCAGAGATCTCAAATATGAATGTAAACTTTTCTCATCAAATTCTTCCAAGGCCAAATTATATGAGACATGCTGCTTGTATTTCTCCTTGGGAATTTTGGGAGAATCATCTGAGACAAGCTGATGCTCAAGTAACTCCATCAAGTCTCCTGAGCTTTGAATGAGCAAATGCACTTTTCCGCTGGTTGTCTGGCACATATAATCCAGTTTTCCCATGAATACATGTAGTCATCTCATCTTCGCAGCTAAGCCGTATACACGAGGTATATTAGTACAGTAAATGAAATCACTACACTGTAATCTCATGAACAGGCACAAAGTGAGCCACGATAAACATGTGTCCAAGCGGCAAAATCTTTGATCCAAAAACCATGTGACCAGTGACCTGTTTACTATAAAAAATGCATTTAAGAGTTCCTTTGATGCTTGTGTCATCGAAATTCCAAATGCCCCCTCACGTATTTCATCCTGGCATCGACTCTGTACTAATGATTCTCTCAACTGAATTTTGCAGGAGTTCCAAGTGTACAAACATATGACTTTATTAAAGAAACATGACTTTAAATGGAGGAGAAATTTATAAACGATTGTTTCTAAGTTATAATATAGTGCCATTAAAGCATAAAATCATGAATTATATGTTATTATTCTTGGCGCAATTGTTATCATGTTTAGCCTGTGGAGCAAATACATGCTTTTCCCCTATTTTCTGTATTATAGAGCCCTGCAGGCCAATTGGATAAATTATGCAGCTGACATTGTGTGTGTGTGTGTGTGTGTGTGTGTGTGTGTGTGTGTGTGTGTGTGTGTGTGTGTGTGTGTGTGTGTGTAAACTGGCATTTAAAGGGTTAAAATCCTGACCATGAATGAACATTTGGTAGTTATGATCAGGACTGATGTTATTTAAAAAAATGTACTGATTGAAAGTAGAATATAATATTATTATGGCAGTTTTTTTTTTTTACATGTTTTTAGTTTTTAAGGGTTAAAAATCCATATACTTAAGATTTTAAGTGTTAATAACTCAAACTATTGAGTACAAAATTCAGGCTATGGGAAATACCCACAATGCCTTGTACTTGAATATTTAATTTTGTTTCTTTGGTCAAAGGGAACTTATGGGGCATGTAAATAGTTGTTATTAAGAATTCATAGAGATTAATTCTTAATAAACACCAAGTAAACTTCAATCAATCAATCAATCAATCAATCAATCGATTCAAGTTAACTTATTAGGGGTTTCAGTAGCAGCGAATATGAATCTAGTGAGAATTGAACATGTAGTTACATAATAAACACATTGAATTGAATGTGTTTTAACATTAGTACATAGTTGTTAAAGACCCTAATATAAAGTGGGACTCATACATTTGCTTATATTTGCATAGACACTGAAACATGCAATACTGACACCTTCTAATCTTTTAACGGATGAACAAATTTAGAGTCTTACAAATGTTTACTAATCCTAATTGAACCCATCAATATCGAATTCATGGAATTAATTGGTTGATTTTACTGTATTTATTATTCATTAAATGTTCAATGCATCACATTACTTAACGCATTTAGCTAATTTGACATTATAAAGGAGTCGGTCTGTTCTGTGTGAGTTCATCACTTTAACAAAGACTAAACTTTAAAATATGAAGAATAAATATCTATAATCGTTTAATCATAAAACTAATAAAATTAGTCCTTTATTGGAACATTCTGTGTATCTTTGAGGGTTAACGTAAAAGCTTGTCTGTCAGATGTGTTTAATGAACAAAAGACATGTCATTAAAGTATGTCATGAGTCGACCCTGTTTTCCATTTAGCAAATCATATTTACACACTGGTGTTCATATCCTCTGTAGTGTGCAGGACACCTTACAAATCAAACGGGTAGTGACATGTTTGCACGGTGGTTGGATTTACAGCAGTGGCAGATGAAAGTGTGTTTATAAAGCGTATAATTCCAGCTAACTGGATGAGCCGTATTCAGAGCCGTTGTGAACTAGGCAATATGTGCAACACCTATAACTGCAAATCAGTTGAATAGTCATTCACCATGCCGACATATCTATAATGGCCATGTTCAGAATGAAATACTCGCATACTGCTCACTGTGCAGTATACACTCTATATTACTTACTGTTTCGTAAAATAGCATTAAAACAATGTATTTCCTTTGAATGTTACATTTCCCCATGTCTAACGAGACATGGGTTCTGGTCCTGTGGTAACCAGGAAGTAATCTTGTTCACATAGTCAATGATGAGCATAATTCGGAAGTTAAAGTTTCACTTTTTAGGTTTAGGATTTGGGGTTTACCCTGGCAGCCAAAAGTTTGGAATAATGTACAGATTTTGCTCATTTGGAAAGAAATTGGTACTTTTATTCACCAAAGTGGCATTCAACTGATCACAATGTATGGTCAGGACATTAATAACATGACAAATTACTATTACAATTTGATTTTTTTTCTTAAACTCCTTCAAAGAGTTCTCATCAAAAAATCTTCCATGTGCAGCAATGACAGCTTTCCAGATCCTTTTTATTCTAGCGGTCATTTTGTCCAGATACTCAGGTAGATGTGTCTGTCTTGTCTGGCACTTCTCACACACCTTACAGTCTAGCTGATCCCACAAAAGCTCCTTGGGGTTAAGATCCATAACACTCTTTTCCAATTATCTGTTGTCCAATGTCTGTGTTTCGTTGTCCACTCGAACCTTTTCTTTTTGTATTTCTGTTTCAAAAGTGGCTTTTTCTTTGCAATTCTTCCCATAAGTCACCCCTGATTCTTCTCTTTACTGTTGTACATGAAACTGGTGTTGAGCGGGTAGAATTCAATGAAGCTGTCAGCGGAGGACATGTGAGGCGTCTATTTCTCAAACTAGAGACTCTGATGTACTTATCCTCTTGTTTAGTTGTACATCTGATCTTCCACATCTCTTTCTGTCCTTGTTAGAGACAGTTGTGCTTTGTCTTTGATGACTGTAGTTACAACTTTGGATGAAATCTGCAGTTTTTTGGCGATTTCAAGCATTGTATATCCTTCATTCCTCAGGACATTGATTGACAGACGAGTTTCTAGAGAAAGCTGTTTCTTTTTTGACCTAATATTGACCTTAAGTCATGCCAGTCAATTGCATACTGTGGCAACTCAAAAACAAACACAAAGACAATGTTAAGCTTCATTTAATGAACCAAATATATTTCAGCTGTGTTTGATATAATGGCAAGTGATTTTCTAATATCAAATGATCAATTTATCATGATTACGCAAGGATAAGGTGTTGGAGTGATGCTGCTGTATAGATTTGATCAAAAATGACTTTTTTTCAAATAGTGATGGAGCTGTTTTTTACTTCAGTAATGTCCTGATTATGCTTTGTGATCAGTTGAATGACACTTTAGTGAATTAAAGTACCGATTCCTTCCGAAACAGCAAAATCTGAACATTATTCCAAACTTTTGGCCGTCAGTGTGTGCATTCTTTATCACTGCATTATATAATTTACAAATAAAAATACAACTTGCTTTTAAGCGCGTTTCACCTCAACAACACTTCCATCCTCAGCCACTGGGGTCATTAAAAAAATATATATATATATATATTTTTTTTTTAACCAAAATCCCTTCAAGGCGCATACTGTAGCGTTATAATTGCGACTTCTGAACTGGTTAGAAACTTCTCAGGAGGTGAGTAAAGTTGCCAGGTCTCAGTGTTCCTTACAGTCAGAATGTGTAGATCATTTCCGCACTCCACCATCATTAATGTTGTGTAAGTCCACAATAACAGGTGGTGGTGATTAGGATCTGTACACATCCACCCTCTATAACAGGCCTGACACACAGCTTATCACTCACTTTAATTAACACACGCTTAAGTGCACAAATAGCTTGTCAAAAACACTAACTTTACCGTTTAAAAGGCATTTAACCGTAGTTTGCCCCTGTCTGTACAGTCTGCTTTAATAGTTAAACATTGCCCTGAGCTTTAGTGACCACTCAAACATTATTTTGGCAGAGGGGTTTCTTGCGGTATAAACTAAAAAAATGGTCTGAAAGTTCCTAAAACCATTTGCATAGGAGCATTACGGTGACCCTGGGGTGCACAAAATAACTAAATTAGCAAAGCAAACAAAAGTTGGAAACACAATGGAAATAAACCACAACCAAACAGAAATGAACTACAAAGCAAAAAATAAATAAAATTAACTGAAAATAAAAAAATCTGAACACTCAGTTTTGACTCCATGATCATGATGTCCTTCGGTCTGTGGCTTATTTTATTGTGCTGTGGTTTATTAACATTGTATTTTTAGCTAAATACTGTTGTTGTGATTTTTGCACCATCCTTTTTGGACGTCACTACATTTCTTTGGGACATTTACCATCGTAGTGCCATTTTATTACCACAATAATACCAAAAAACACAAGAAACAAAGGGGCCCGTAACTTCTTTGCATTATATACCAAAATATATCAAAACAAGGGGCATTTATTGGAAAGCAAAAATACAAAATAAACATAAAAGAATAAATAAAATATTTGTTATATAATATTAAAAACAGAAATTACATTATATTGTATAAAATAATATAAAATAGTAAATAATTATAATAAAAAAGAAGTATGAAAAAATAACAATAAATAATAAATGTATTTTTTATAGTAAAAATAAAACACTATATATAATGAAAGAAGAATATAAAGAATGCCAAACCTAACATAACACGGCTCAAGGTAACTTGTTTCAAATTTGCCATTAAAATGATCAGAAATGACATCAGGATATCCGTGCCAGTCTTAACAGGTTTCTCATGTCCACAATCTATGAGCTGCATGGCAGATGTTCATTCAGACGATCTTGTTTTGTGAAAACAGCCATACAGCCAATCAAAACCTGGATACTGTCGGCCATCTGGTGGGAAATTTCCTCAATGTGCCAAAACTTCAATCATCTTTAAAGCCTCTCGACTGTAAACCATTTTTACTCATTTGGTGCATGAAGATTATTTTAAAGAGACGCTCAGACTCTGTGGCTGGACTAATCTGAATTCTTCATAAGTTTCTTGTGCTGTTTGAGATTCATTATGCAATAAAGATGATAAATTACAGACCTTGGACTGAATCAGACGCAACAGCACCGCTAATTACCTTTGTTTGAAAAGGAAATCACGCCGCCAAATTAGCCTCATGTGTTTATATTCATAAAAAGCTCAGTTAAGACATCGACTTACAGTGAAATGCCACATTAGGGTGTTGACTTCACAGCGGTGGAAAGTAAATACTGTGAAAATACTGTGAAAGAGTAATTGCACTGGACCAGTCGAGCTGAATTCTGAAATATGGAAATAAATAAAAGGAAGAAATTTAGAAAGAAATAAAGATGTTCAGGTGGAATGAGTTACAAAAGAAAACAGGAGGCTGTTAATTGAGAGGAAGTTTGATACTCCGTTCTATATTGGTAGCAACACGTCATTTGGCCTCTATAAACTCCGACAGGCCATTTCAGCAAACCTCTTTAGTTAAGAAAGTTAAGGGGTTTGTTGCAACATGGGCGCTCTTCCAAAAACCAAAAGCACTGCAAATAATCAGTATTTTTGTTTTGATTTCCAGTAAAATGATCAAAACATCCTTAAAACAAGGTAAATTTGCTGATATAGATAACTTGTTTTTAGAGAATATTTCTTGAATTAGGTTTCTTACCACACTGGCAATGGCAAATAACTTTTCTTGATTTAAGCATAAATTACATTCTTCTTTTTCTCAACTTTGGGCACTTCCTCTGTTCCAGGGGTTATTTTATTGCACAATACCAAAGTTGGGACATTAATGAAAATGCTAATAAAAAAAGGAGTGATTTGTTAATATTCTATTCTGTTTATTCACCCTGTGCAATAATGAAAGCACTACAACACTTCATTTGATGTTTTACCTCTCATTTCAAATCAGATGATTGCCACTTGCTCCAATACACTCATAATGCCGGACACATTCTGAATTGGAGACAGGTCAGGACTACAGGCAGGCCAATCTAGCACCCGCACTCTCTACTTACACAGCCATGCACTTGTAATCCGGGCAGTATGTGGTTTGTTGTTGTCCTGCTGGAAAACCACTTCTGAATGCTTGTGATGTCTGATCCCTCAGACATCACTGTCTTAATTCATCTGTAAAGGATATCATGAACATGGCCTCGGGAATACTTCAGTAAAGTTTTGTCAGTCAACAACATTCACTGCTGCATCCACAGATGCAAGTTAAAACTTTACTGTTTAAAGGAGAAGCCATACATCATCACTGTCCAGAAGCGCTACAGACTTCTCTGGGCTCGGTCTCATCTTAGATGGAAAGTAGATTAGTGGAGTCTTGTTTTGTGGCATAATTCAGATTATTTTTTTTTATAAAAAAAAACCAGGCCGTCGTGTTCTCCGGGACAAAAAGGAAAAGGACCATTCAAGCTGTTATCAGCATCAGGTCCAAAAGCCAGTGCCTGTCATGGTATGGGGGGCGTATTACAGAAATACTCAAACCAGCCCGTCTAGCACCAACAATCATCCATGCAATTATCAAATCAGCCAATTGTGTTGCAGCACTGCAGTGCATAAATCATGCAGATAAGGGTCAGGAGCTTCAGTTAATGTTCACATCAACCATCAGAATGGGGACAAATGTGATCTCAGTGATTTGGAGCGTGGCATGATTGTTGGTGTCAGACGGGCTGGTTTGAGTATTTCTGGGATTTTCACACACAACAGTCTCTAGAATTTACTCATTTCTAGAATGGTGCCAAAAACAAAAATCATCCAGTGAGTGACAGTTCTGTGGACAGAAATGTCTTGTTGATGAGAGAGATCAACAGAGAATGGCCAGACTGGTTCAAACTGACAAAGTCTACGGTAACCAGACTGTATAATTTTGATGAGAAGACTATAATCTCTGAATGCTATTCTGAGATGCATGTTGGTGCTGTTTTGGCAGCATGAGGGGGACCTACACAATATTAGGCAGGTGGTTTTAATGTTGTGGCTGATCAGTGTAAGTGCCCAAAGTTGAAGAAACACCCTTTAATATTCCATTATATGATCAAATGATTAGTGTTAATATGTTTCCAAACTTACTATGACAGGGTTGAAATAATGCAGTGCTTTATTAGTTAAAAATTATATATTGGTAGGCCTACTTTGCAAGAATGGAAGTCCCCTCCAACAGTTAAAAGAGCCAATAACCTTCTTGATAGAGACATCGACAGTCCGTTTACTCAAGAATGCACATGTGCATTAGTTGGACCAGCCTAATCAAATCAAGCCTTTTGCTTGATTTGAGCTGAAGTGCAATTTATGATTTTTATGACCTTTATAAAAAAATTTAACCAGAACAGTTTTGGAGATTTCAGTCATTCCCAATCAAACTGTACTTGACTGTAAAATAGCTGCCCGGAGGCATTACGAAAATATGGCCACTGAGTGACCCGACTTGCCTTAAAGGCACTTTGTATTCACATACAAATTAACTGTCAATGTATCAAAGTTTTGCCTCTAAGGTGAGTTTTGGGACACATCTTGTGCATATTAACATCTGGATTTGGAAAGGGGACACAAAGAAAGTGCATCCCCCTCCTAAAGGCAAATAATACAGATTGCTTCACTTACAGAAAAGTACCATGTTATTGCCATGTTTTCATGAATGTACCATGATAATGATGGTATTCTCTATGGTATTTTGAAGTGCCATGTAAATATCACATTATACAAATAGTCATAATTCAGTACCACGGTATGATAAACATCTTGTTGGTCTTGGAAAAAGATTCCTATTAAAATGAACATTGTCATCATTTACTGTTGTTCTTTCTGTCTTACACAAAAGGAGATTTTATGCGTAATATACACCTCATATTCACTTGTATGAAGAAAAAAGATTTAATGGTGACTTAGTGTCAAAGTTTAATACTTAGGGTTAGGGGTTTGTTCAAGTCACTTTGTAAGGGTTAATCTAAAGTTCTGAGTTTTATAAGGTTTATTACATTGTTTATATTTCCAAAAACGCAATGTTGAGTGATGCCAATGTTGAGTGAAAACCATAATGCCAATTTGGATCCAAACAACCCTGAAAAGTTGAACCTTTCCAAAAATAACTTTTGAACCTTTTATCATCTTTTTTTAAACCTGCAACCTCACTGCCGACATCACGTCCACTTTTCTATCTTTAAATCAAAGATGACAAGCATCAAGGACTTTCTACAAGCAGCAGAGCAGATCTTCCCTCTGTGACTTGAGTCAGTCCTGTTTGAAGTCTGACTGCCTCCGTCTAACCGACTGTAATTCACTTTAACGCACTAACAAACCATGACTTCAATGACTGTTTAAATCTAAAAGACTAGATTTAGTCATTTTCTAATACGAGTTGTGTATGCCTGTGTAAAAGTTGCCTTCACAATGCCAGGGTGGTGCTAAGATGTTCAGAGAGTTTTTCGATCCATTGCTAGGTGGTTGCTGGGGTGCTCCGAGTGGTTTTTAGGTTGTTGCTTACAAGCCCTAGTCAAAGGAGCCAACCCCCAAGAAGGGTTGGGAACTGATACGATACCAGAACTGTATGATTTTTGACTTTTGGTTCTAATACTAAAATGCTTCTAATACTTCAACAGTGTTTCCTCCAGCACAATTCAATGTTAGCACAACCCTGCTACTGAATCTACAGTGTGCAACAAAACAGTGTGGCAAATGTAGTCTGATTTCCAAACTAATGACACTTATGCCAGTTCTTTTAAATCTACAGTGCGAAACACAGAGCATGGCCAGTGCAGTCCGATTCCCAAACAATTGACTCTTATGAGCCATTTCTTTGATTCTATAACACAAAACACAGCATGACCAGTGTAATCTGATTCCTGAACGAATGACTCGTATGAGTCATTCTTTTGACTACAGCATGAAACATACCTTGCAACAAGTGCCATCTGATTCCCGAATGAATGACACTTATGAGCCGGTTCTTTTTAATCTACAGTGCAAAACATACAGCGTGGCTAGTGTAGTCTGACTCCTGAACTAATAACTCTTATGAGCTGGTTCTTTTGAATCTACAGTGCAAAACACACAGCGTGGACAGTATAGTCTGATTCCCAAACCAATGACTCTTATGAGCCGGTTCTTTGAATCTTCAGCATGAAACATCCAATGTGTCAAGTGCAGTCAGACTCCCGAACAAATTACTCTTATGAGCCATTTCTTTTGAATCTACAGCCTGAAACAAACAGTGTGTTCAGTGTAGTCCTATTCTAAACAAGTTTGAGCTATACATGTTTGTATCTCAAATAGTGCAAGATATGGCTTTCAGTTTCTAACTCAACACCCTCCAAACATATTTAAACCAAACATAGCTCAGTGGTAAAGATGCTGACTACCACCCCTGGAGTTTGCTAGTTCGAATCCCAGGGTGTGCTGAGTGACTCCAGCCAGATCTTCTAAGCAACCAAATTGGCTTGGTTGCTAGGGAGGGTAGAGTCACATGGGGTAACCTCCTCGTGGTCGCTATAATGTGGTTCTTTCTCGGTGGGGCGCGCGGTGAGTCAAGATGCTGCGGTGGATGGCGTGAAGCCTCCACACGCGCTAGGTCTCCATGGCAACTCGCTCAACAAGCCACATTATAAGATGTGCAGGTTGACGGTCTCAGAAGTGGAGGCAGCTGGGATTCGTCCTCTGCCACCCGGATTGAGGCGAATCACTACGTCACCATGAGGATTTAAAAGCACATTGGGAATGGGGCATTCTAAATTGGGAGAAAAAGGGGAAAAAACTCCTGCCCAAAAAAACAAAATATACCAGTTAAAATCTTTGCCAAAGTCGCCACTTCTTCATTCCAAGTATTATTTATCAGAACAACTCATATGTTCTGGCAGCGTAAAGCATTACATTCTGGCTTTTGTCCAGCTGTGTGGGGTTAACAATATTTGAATACTCTAATCTTTGGTTGAGCAGGGAACATGCATGCATCAGTGCACACACACACACACACGTCAGGGCAACACACTAGGATGGCCAGCGGAGGCAAAGTCCAGAGGACACTTCTCCAAACCCAGCACAACATGTTTATCTTTGGTAAACTCTGGACTGCTTCATTTGCACTTCAAAGACTGGCCAATATTTCACTCGTCCCTCATCTGTTGCAGACCCTGAACCAGAGTCATGGTGCTCATATATCTCCATACAAAAGTTGATAATGAGCAGTGTTGAATTTCAGAAACAAAAAAACTAAATTCAACAGTAACCCCCAAGGTCTTGTTGTCCATTAAATCTTATATTGCATTTTTGTTGTTATAATTCTTTCTTCTATCCCAGTAGGTTGATTCCCTCAATAAGTGTGAACACGAAGCTACAATTGCATTATCTAGATCTGTTCATTCAACTTTCCAAAACAATGGACTGGTACAATAATGAGAGTTACAATAAGACTCATTTACAAATTCCCCATAATAATACATTAGTAATGAAAGACAAATACAAGAACTTTAAACCCTAAACATTGACTGTGGTGCCATTTTTGCAAAGGATAGATGTCCACTGTGTGGTGGTGCTAAAAGCGAGTTAAATGTTCAAAACAGTTTGATAATGTTCTATCAAGTTTTAAATCAACAAAATCTAACTCCTTTCCCTAAACCTTAAAACTAAACCTAAACGATGATGATGAAATGTGAGATGAAAAACTCATCCATGTTATTTTGTGGTGGTTCTATGACACTTTCGGCTCACGTGTCGAATTACATGCTCTTCATGACTCATACCCCGGTCCTTTACATCACAAGTGATTGCTCTATCAGTTGAGCTATACCGCACGAGCTTGTAAATGTAGTTTATGTAATGCAAACGTTAAATGTATTGCTTTACATGTAATGCCTTAAGTGTTCATTTTACCAGGAAACTGCAGAAATATGAACAAGCCTAATCATTCTGCAAAAATGTAGGTACAGTAATGTGTATTAGTGTATAGTAATGTGATTCTCCCAGACCAGGTAGATCAAGTCAACAGCTAAACAAAAAACTTCACCTAAAATTGCCATTTTAAAGCCAATGTGACTCGGTGATGAAGTACAAAACTGGTTTTGTGCCTATTGCCAACATTCCCAAGCCACAAGCGAACATGCAAATACAAAAGATGTGTTTTCCTTTAAAAGGCATAGTCAGTGTAGTAATGCAGTATCAGCTTCCGGACTTTCCATCATTTCTCATTTTCAGGCTTACAGCGGGTTTTAAAGGAGGTGTTGAAGTCTTTCACACTAACATAACTGAAGAATAATAATGTGTAGTCTTGGAGAGACTTTTAACTTTTTTTGTTCATCACTGATGGATGTCCAACATGATCACATGGGAAATCGGCACGTTGTTTCCGAAAGTTAATGTACCCTGAAATCAACCCACTGAGCCATGTTACTATCAAACACCATTGCCCATCAGAAATATCTGCATCATTTCAGCCATGGTCACATTTCACACTAGCGGCACTGATTGTATGTTGTGCGAGAAATCTCACGTGCCCATACCCCCAACAACACTACCAACTTCAGCCACTGGGGGCAGTGATTTGAATTTAAGTAAGTACAGAACGATTCCAGCAGCAGAACTTTCAACCTACAGTTGCTGAAATCACAGTGAGATCAATGTGGGCTGTCAATAGGGGTGCTCATTTCGTTCATTATATAAAAATGTGCAATACAAAAAAAAAAAACTCCCACAATTAATCATCCCCTGCAGATCCATTCGTAAATTCCATAATAAGCAATTTGCCTATAATCAGAGCAATTCAGACTTGAAGTACCGCCTACATGCTACTACAGGCAACGTGCCTTACCAAGGTATTTTGCTTTCAAAAACAGCTAGATGGAATAGTTCACTCAAAAACAAAAAATCTCTCATCATTTACTCACCCTCATGCCATCCTAGATGTGAAGGACTTTCTTTCATCTGTTTCATTTTTAGAACAATTTCTCATCTGTTTTTTGTCCATACAATGCAAGTGAATGGGTGCCAAATTAAGCCCCAAAAATCACATAAAGTAAACATAAAATTAATGGGTGAGAAACAGATCAATATTTAAGCCCTTTTTACTATAAATTCTCCTCCCTGCTCAGTCAATCTCCACTTTAACTTTCACATTCTACATGCATATTGCCCCCTACTGGGCAGGGGAAAAAAATGTAATATGGTTTCTCACTCTCGCTATCGTATCACTTCTGAAGACATGGATTAAAACACTAGAGTCATATGAATAACTTCTATGCTGCCTTTATGTGCTTTTTGGAGCATCAAAATGTTGGCCACCATTCAATTTCACTACAGAGCTGAAATATACTTCAGAAGTGATATAACAGCTGTGGGTGAGAAACAGAACAATATGTAAGTCCTTTTTTACTCCACATCTGAAACTCACATGTGGTGCCTGTTTAGTTTCACTTTCACGTATGAAAGCCAAAGCTAAACTGGAGACTTAAAGTTAAAGTGGAGATTTAGAGTAAAATAAAAAGGACTTACATTTTGATCTGTTTCTCACCAACACCTATCAAATCACTTCTGAAGACATGGATTAAACCACTGGAGTCACATGGATTACTTCTATGTTTCCTTTATGTGATTTTTGGGGCTTCAAAGTTCTGGTCACCATTCACTTGCATTGTGTGAACCTACAGAGCTGAAATATTCTTCTAATAAATCTAAATTTGTGTTGAGAGTCACACATCTGGGAAAATTTGACCAATGACTTGATTTGAGACTGAATAATAACTTAAATTCTGGTCTGTTCATTACAGAAAGGGATTATGCAGCTTCAGAAAGCTTGAAATATAGTGCACGAGTTGTACCGATTACATTTACTGTGATTTTATGGTGTTTTCTTGTCCTTTCTGGAGCTTGAAAGCCTGATGTCAAGATTCATATTTGACAAAAAAACCCTGTGAATGTTTTTGTTCTTTTGTGTTGCATGGATAAAAGTCAGCTTTGAAGCAACATTAGAATTGACACTTTTTTGAGTGAACTGTTCCATTAAGCTATCCCATAACTTCCTCAAAGAGACGCAGAGAGTTCAAAAGATCCTAACTCTAATTGTAAGAGCCAAAATAAAAAAGATGGGTTTTACGCAGTGAATGAAGACTACAATGGGCTACAATGGAAGTGCAAATAGTCTTTGTGATGGGCCACTAATTTAACGTGAATTAAGAAATCAATATCCTGCCCTCAAACCACTGGAACAAGCCCTCCTCCACCTCGATCTATAGAGCTCCGCTCAACGGGATGAAACACTTTAAGCTCTCAACAAATACTCCCACACCTCTGCTTCAATAGCAGTCCCATAAACTAAACCCAGGTCTAACAAATCTATTGTGTCTGGGTCCTTTGCACTTATTTCTGCCCTAACTTGCATCTGTCCCACAATGCTCCTGTGTTCAGCGCCCTCACAAGAAAACAAGACATAAAGGATAGTGCAGCCTACATCACAAGGCTCATATAACGGCATCACAGTAACTCAGGGTTGCGGATCCTCGACAAGGGAACAAGTCCAGAGAGAGGGAATTGGAGAAAGGGGTTTCCTCACCCAGCCAGAAAAGCATTCTTCTTTCTGTTAATGCCGCTTATCGGGTTCCAGACTGGAGCTATGAAAGAGAGAACAGCATGGGAAAGACAACGAGAAAGAAAGAGCCCTTCATCGACAATGAGAGAACAAGATGGAGAGAGAATGAGTTCACAGAAACAGAGTTATTCCTGTTATGTTGTCTGTTGTATTTTAAAAGAGGAATATTCCGGGTTAAATACACCCTCAATCAACAGCATTTGTGGTATAATGTTGATTACCACAAAAATAATAAATAAATAAAATAATTGACTCTTTCATGGCTGGGGCTGAGGGGGGCATTGCTCCCCTAAAATGTCCTTGTGCATAAAATTGCTTGCTTACCATATCTGTGTAAAGTTATATCCAAAACTATAACTTCGTTGCCATGGCAACGTAACAATGGTAAACCCTGTAATTCATTTTAGCACATTATGCACAAGTTTATGGACCGGACCCATTCACAAGTGCCTTACAGGAACTGTATAGTAACAAACGTTACAAGCGTTGCCGATTGAGTTCACCTTGGAACCTTGGACACCGTAGGAATGACCCATGTATTTTCAGGATACAGTTCACAGATGTAGAGAGAAAAGTTTTAATAGTCTTACACCTTATACGTTCCACAGAGGGGGGAAAACAAAGTCTTTTGGGTTTGGAACAACATGAGGATGAGCAAATAATTACAGAATTTTGAATATTTTGAAATTCACAATATTTGTTGGTGAACTGGTGAAAATGAGAACGCATCCCAGACAGTTTCTCTCGGCCGCTAGGATTCTCTGCTCAAACTGAGAACAGTGGTTTAAACCCCAACTGATGATGCCGTGACTTCACTGTAATCCCATTAACACATTGGTGTTTTAATGCTTTTAAGAATCTCAGTCTGAAAATAACTGGGAACTAGTAGCCTACTTTAAGCCTGACACTCGGTTTCTTTGGCCTTACAGCTCGCCTAGTTTAACAAACCACACAGTTTATTTCAGGACCCTTGTTGTGCATTGTTCTGTCCCAGCAGGTGAATTAGCAGATACTCCTGCATGCTGACTTTCAACATTTAAAATAAGTTCTGTCTCTTTGTAGTGCATGAGATACCCATGTTCAGAGGCGTTCATCCCAAGAGCAAAAATAATCATAAAGGATTTGTGTCACTGGCTTATTAAATTCAGTTTAATCTGCAAATCTCGCTGGTCTCACTGGCCATTACAGCGTTCCAATCATGCTAAACGTTATATTAATAGCTACGATGTGAAACACCTATTCAGCAGCTCCTGCTCTATATCACTACACAGCAATAGAGGCCAATTATTATTAACCTTAGTTCACAAGTCAGGAAATGTTTTCTAACTCGATCATTAAAGGTTAATTACTACTGTCCTGCTGTGGTGCTCATATCTGGATGATTCTAACAGTTGTTTTCTACTTAGATTTATATAGATAATACAAATTACATCAATTATTATCCTCCCTGCTCAGTCAGTCTCCACTTTAACTTTCACTTGTGTTTTTGGTGATTCGCATTTGTCATGCATATTGACCCCTACTGGGCAGGGAGGAAAATTTATAGTAAGAATGGACTTATATATTGATCTGTTTCTCACCCACACCTATCATATCACTTCTAAAGACATGGATTAAACCACTGGAGATGTATGGATTACTTTTATACAGCCTTTATGTGCTTTTTTGAGCTTTAATGTTTTGGTCACCATTCACTTGCATTGTATGGACCTACAGAGCTGAAATATTCTTCTAAAAACCTTCATTTGTGTTGCGCAGAAGAAAGTCAAACACATCTGGGATGGCATAAGAGTGGGTAAATGATGAAAGAATTTTTATTTTTGGGTGAATTATTCCTTTAACATTTGACAATGCATTAGGTAATCATGAATTAACAATAAACTATATTTTTAAAAGCATTCTATAATCTTGGTTAATGTTAATTTATTAAAAAAAATACAAATTGTTGTTTATGTTAGCTCATAATGCATTGACTGTTGATGTATACAACTTTTATTGCAGAAAAGTATATACACTCAAAGAAAAAGAAGCCTGTATTTAAGATATATGCATTTTAATTTCATAACAAAATTCTATTGAATTGAAAATTGTTATGTCTAACAAATATATTATAGTATTGTTGTTATTATTAAAGATTAATGGAACTTTGTTGTGAAATCGAAATACATAAATCTTAAAATATTATTGATTAGTAATTGCTGTTAAAAGAATTGTTCTTTGTTATTTCATGTTTACTAATGTAGTTAATGTTAACAAATACAACCTTATTGTTACCTTTTTAAAAAATAATTTGTCACACTGCAGGAATATTTAAATACATGAAATCAAAATTGATTCAAAATTATTGAATTGAATTAAAAATTAAAAAAGATTTAACTTTTTTAAAGAAATGGTGACTAGTTCCATCATCTAAATAAGCACTTTCTTTTGAACAAAAATGTCAATTATAAGCCAAAATCTTGTTGAAATTGTTTGTCCATATTTCTGTATTAATAAGATTCATGTTTTTTATTCTATTTTTGTATCAATGTCTGAAACTAGGGTTAGCACTAACCCTCTACATATATAAGAAAAACGCTTCCATGTCCATTTGTCAACTACCCAATTATATTAGCGATGTTTGCTAGTTATTAAGGCCGTATTCTCTAGGCCAGTGGCCGTCACTCTCCTAACCTAATTTGTCCCGACTAATCAGTAAAAGTGTAGAAGTACAAGCGCTCTGTCAGGCCAAGTCTGAGCACTCAACTTTCAGCTATTCAGAGATGGGCTCCATATCACACTCTATGAATTATTTATATATGCAAATGCAGACCTTCAACATGCAGATCTTAAATATGCATGCGCTAAACCCATCCCCGACCTCACATTTATTTACAAAAACAACATACTTTATCTATTTCCATCGGACATTATATTCCAGAGTCCATGAATCATTTGAAAAGATATGAACCATTTCAAATATTTTGACTTTGTGCAAGTCTTGGCCCATGGTTGAAATGTTTGTCATAATGTTTGTTTTTGTTTTTTTTTGTAATGTGGAAAAGATATCGCCTCACCGCCAAGATCTCAGTTTCAAGCGGATGCTATCGACTTACTCCGTGTTCGCTTGACTGGCTACAATAAATCAACTTGGAAGGATGGCACACGAGTGCGATGTCAGCTGATGAGGAAAGACAGAACTCTAGCTTGGGTTTACCAATCAATATTACCAACAACAGTCCACAAAAAAGTGCCTTGTTTTTTGGGATGTGTTCATTCTGGGCTACTGGTGTGTATGAAAAAAACACCATCAAAATGGGTGTGTGACAGATGGCAGACTGCACCTGGAACATTTAAACCCTACTAAATATTAACCGGTGGCTACTGTTCGGTGTTGGAGTTATCCAAACAGCAGCATGTCAGACCTAATGTTTGATTAACTATCAAGTGTTCACAGTTTCCAATACTTAATGCAAAAGTGATGTGAGGTGTTTTAAAAACCTTGCTCTGTTCAATAGAGCGCAACAGTGTGGATTCTGAAAGTATAGATTCATAGGCGAACTGATTTTTAACAATAACTTATAAACCTTTAAAAGACAGACCGACCGTGAGCTCTGAGGTTATTAATCGATGGTATACGCTTCTGTTGAAGCCATCAGTTTGCGTTATTTCAACTTAATTAAAAGAAATCCACCAATCAGATAATGGATGCAATCGATTCGCTCACCCTAATCTCTCAAACTATCTATATGTATTTATCTGAAAATATATTTAGAAACTCTTTTATGAAGGATTTTTTGAAATTCCAATGGATAAATAAATGTGAAAAATACTTCCGTAACAAAGCCAGCTGGAAAAAGTGGGCGGGCACTGTTGTGCTCCAATGCTTAGACCAACATGCCAATTACTGGGTCAACCAATGGCGTGAGTTTGGGGCGGTTTTACCTGTTTGGCTGAACAACAAATGTCAAAATTTTAGCAATTCTATTTGGTGACACAAGTGGTGCCGAAATTGTTCAATGCAGCTTTAAAGACAACATGAAACACCATTTGCGACCCATTTTACTTCCATAGTTAGATATCTCTGAGTGAAACAGAAATTAAAAAAAACAAAAAACAAATGTAGGGCAAGACTTGATTTTTATCCATTAGGAATTGATTTTAACAGGTGGTCTTGTTGACATCATAGTAGTTTTAGGGGCAGAGCAAGTTCAAGTACATTTTGATGAATAATAAAACCACAAACGTGTATTAAGAAAGTAAATGGGATCAAATTTGACTTTGTTGACTTTAAACAAATTGAATTATCAAATGGCAAAAAGACAGAAAAGCAGAAATACAAAAGAGTTTGTAATTATTATTATTATTATTATCCTTTACAAATATTCACCGTGTACAGCAGATGTTTGCATTGCAGGTTAAACACAGAGTCCAGATTTCATAGATGCAACTTGTGCTGCAAGCCCTTACAGATCCGTCTCCCATGTGGAGGCATAGATCAGTTAGTTCAGATATGCTCTTTTATCTCTTAAAGCAGAGATCACATTATCATTCCTAGAATTTAAAAACTGTCTTTCAGAACAAATACAAAATGATCATTTATGGTTCTGCTCTTTCCATTCAACTCGGTGCATATAAAGCATAGTAAATGATCTCGCACAGATATTAAATGAGGCGATTAGCCAACACAATAACATAAGGTTATTACAAACAATGTTGCATCATTATATAGTGTGCACCTTTAGGGTGAATTTCACAAAACACCTGTCCAGGTCATATATCAGCCCAAATAAACAAAACATTTCCTATTTTATTCATTGAGAAATTATTTTAGATGAAAAATTTGCACATATAGCCAAATTTTCATTAGTGTAAAGCATCTGGATGTTGTACTAATGACCCCCCTTAATTTACATAATACTTAATAGTGATTTTTATTACCATAACAGTAAGAATTATTGTACTTAGTAAAGAGATTTTGGGTTAAGATTAAGGTAACAAGATCCCAATGGCCTAAAATTTGCTTCATTTTCTTTAAGAAGGATATAATTTCTACTTTCTTTTGATTTGCGATTGTTTCACCCCCATTAGCATTTTTATTGGCATATAGTCAGCTGTTAATAATGTTACTTCTGGAAAGATACAGCAAACCAAACCTTGTTTTGTCATTTTCAAGACACATAATAATACCTGCAGGGGGGGGGGAGAGAACATTGTGTTGCATATTAATTGTTCACAATAGAAAGTATATGATGCTAGAATTAGCTGAAGACTAACACCCAAATTCAAACCATGATCTAATGCTGAACCCTAAAACACACAAAAGATACTAGTGTCTTTTTTTTTTCAGGAGTACCAATCAAATCAAATGGGAAGGTTGTGAAAATGCATTCACCTACTTTGTGTGTGTGTGTGTGTGTGTGTGTGTGTGTGTGTGTGTGTGTGTGTGTGTGTGTGTGTGTGTGTGTGTCAGTCTCTTGCTCTAGGCGGTTGGTAATATTGTTGCGTCGGGCGAGAGCGGCGAGGTTGCCCGTCTCCTCCTCTTCGAAATTCTAGCGAATTTTCGTAGTAAACATCATCTTCATCCTGAAGGCAAATCACCAAGAAAGATGTTACAACAAAACAAATTAACTTTCATTTCGTATCCAATTACAAGACAGGACAGTCTTTAAATACAAAGAACAACTCCAAAAGTCTGTAAGTAAAGTGCAACTTGTGTGTCATTAATGCAAATGAACACAAGTAAAGAAGCTTTGGTAATGCACTGCTTACCCACACATCCATGTGCAGAGGTTTGATATTATGAAGTAGCACCTCTTCACAGTTGTCGTAGTCACTGAACACGACCACAGCTGTAGAGCCAGAGGGGTGCACAGCGTCGACTCTCGCACGATAAAACTACAGCAAAAGATTTTTACAGAGATGGCAAAATATAAATAACTGCATTTCCTTTTTGTTATTTGTCCTTAGATGCAGTTTGTTCTATTGATGTGAAATGCCAAAAATTTTACAAAATAAATAAGAAAAGTAGTAAACAGTCTATGGGGCAAGTGTTCCTAAAGGTTTAAGAGTTGAAATGTGCAGCTTATATTTTGTTAAAGCAATTTGTTGTGGTGTTTCTTCAAATTAAAGGAATATTCCAGGTTCAGTACGTGTTATGCTCAATCAACAGCATTTGTGGCATAATGTTGATTACCACAAACATTTATTTTGTTTTGCCCCCTCCTTTTTTTAAAAAGCATGTCTTAAATTGGAAGTGTGTCAAAACTATTTTTAAAATGTAACTCTTACATTTAGGCTATCGCTTCTGTATATAAATTATGCCTAGTAATAATAATTATTATTATTATTACATGTTTATTATGATGATTATTAATCTATTCTTTGTTTTTACTCACCAGATGAGGCTTACTATGTAGGCTAAACAAACTGTGGACATTAATATCTGCTGAAACAGAATTTTCATTTATGTTTGTGCAGTGTGCAATATAACAAAGTTATTTTGGATGTACGAGGTGTAAAGCAATTGTCAAATGTAAAGCACACATTTTGCAGCAAATACTTTTTTTTTCTCCCCAATTTGGCACGCCCAATTCTCAATACACTCTTAAGTCCTCGTGGTGGCGTAGTGACTCGCCTCAATCCGGGTGGCGGAGGACGTCAATCTGTGCATCTTATCACATGGCTTGTTGAGCACGTTACCGCAGAGACATAGCGCATGTGGAGGCTTCACGCTATTCTCTGCAGCATCCATGCACAACTCCCCACACGCCCCACTGAGAGCGAGAACCACACATTATACATTATATATGGTTACCCCATGTGACTCTACCCTCCCAAGCAACCAGGACAATTTGGTTGCTTAGGAGACCTGGCTGGAGTCACTCAGCACACCATGGATTCAAACTCGTGACTCCAGGGGTGATAGTCAGCGTCAATACTTGCTGAGCTACCCAGACCCCATGCAGCGAATATTAAATACAAATACAAATGTCAAAAGAAATGAAAATAAATTAATACAGCCTACAAACTGAAAACACTGTAAATCTCTATCAGAAAGATTTATGATACACTCGAGGCATTTTGTGTTCACATATTTTTGTGGAGGACATCATTAATTAAAGTACATGTGCAGGATAAGTGAAATGCAGAGGAATACATTACAAGATCGAGCCTCTATATATTTCTGGAAGAGAAGTGTGTGTTTTTTGTTTGTTCCATGTGCAGGAACATTCTGAATAGATTTACACTCTATGAAGTATTTCAAACTCTATGGAGCATTTAAAGCTTTTTGGAATACAGGATTAACCAAATAATTACCTTAATCGGTAATGTAAATATAAATGTGTTCAACTGCTATAAAATCATCACTTCTCTGCTCAGGAATTCAACAGCGATCAGGTTTGTTTATAAATCCTTACGTTATTATGATAAAGATCAGACAATTCAAACAGACATTTCAAGAAGTGGAAAATGTGTATGATAAAGTTAATAGTCGAGTCTGGACAAGCTTAGATTTCTAAGACATGCACAATTAACAGAGACTGTCTGCAAACAGAGTCGAGACCGCAACCATCTGATCACATCGTGTGCACTGTCATTCATACATTTACACTGTAGTAATATTAGCTTCACACACTCATCATTACTGTGTAGTTTTGATATGTTTATTTAAAATATCACCTTATACCTGTGCTCCTAGGATGATCATTCTTTTGAATACTTTTTGGTTGAACTCGTTATTTGTTTTGAAGTCATTATTCGTGTCTTTACGAATAAGGTATTCAGCTTCGGGCACGTCCCTAACAGTGAGGCACTTACAAGGGATGTGAATGGGGCCAACTTCTGAATGTTAAAATACACTCTATTTCAAAAGTGTAGCCACAAGACATAAACAATATGTGTTCAAACATACTTTTAGTGTGATAACATCACTTACTAACCTTATCTACATAAAGGTATTTCTAATTTTACAACTTCATATCCATGATGTGTCAACTAACCCTAAAATGACTGTAAAAATGACAATTTGAAGGACTTTACAGCTCAGATGAAGAATTCATGTAAGTGCTTTTATAAAATTATCAGCTTCATATTTCTGCCTTAAACCCTCCAAAAATGACTCCATTGTAAGTGCTTCACTGTAACAGGCTTTTTTTAAGAAAAGGAAGGACAAGTCAAAATCAATATTTTTGGTAATCAACATTATGCCACAAATGCTGTCGATTGAGCTTAACTTGTATTATAGTTATATGAAGGACTCTTTTTAACAGGCCTTCATCATTTATTTCTGGTACTTTCAAGTGTCTTTTATTTATATAGATTTGACAGTTTTAGCCTTTCCCAGACTCAGACTTTCCATTTTAAACTATGAAAATACATTCAAATATCAATTATTACATGTTTAAAACCACGATGATCTAAACAAAGAGAAAACAGAAACCATTTCGATATTTAATGTGGGAAAATGCAACTGTCCCACACTGTAAAAGAAATGCTGTTGTTTTTACAGAAAACAAATTGGCAGCTGTGGCCAGAATGATTTCATAAAAAAATGTAAATAACTTTACAGAACAACCTATACATTTTACAGTTTAAAACTGTTGTAATTTACATGACCATGCTGGCACTGTAAAAAATAAAATGACAGAAGAGCACACGATGACATGAAGTTCATCAATAGTGGCTCTTCCAGGAGCAATGACCAATAAACATGTAGAGACATTATCACTCGCACAAACACCATCAGGTTAACACATTTAAATAATGCAGGAAACATTAAACTACATCGCATATGAAACCGAACACCCCAATGTACGCAACTACGATTCCCATAAAATGTAATGAAATATGATGGGTCATGCAGGGAATCGTGGGAACGCCTGATTATTGTTTTTTACTGTAATTTGAACAAACAATAAGTGTAAAAAGTAGATGTACTCTCGTTAAACAATGTACATTTTTACTATTAATCATACAGGAAAATCATACTTTTGCATCTAAAAAATATATTTGTACAGCATTTTATTGTGAAAACTACTGTTGTCTTTTCAAATGTATTAAAAACTTTATATTTACTGTATATTTTACAGTTAATATTAATTCATCAATAAATGTTTTATTTCTGTGGAATATTTAGTCTTTTACCATTACAGACATTTTTTTTTTTACAGTGCACAGTTGTGACGTCATTTCCATTTTGCCCTTAATAAAATATTTTCAAAAGTTAGTGTACTTGTTACCCAAGTGGGCAAAAGTATCAGTGAAGAGCACGCTTGAGATGAAATATGAGACAAAACAATGAAAATTAATTTTGGCATAATTTCCAATGAAGCTGTAATTTTGCCAAATTTAGCAAAAAGTGTAAAGATATCATTTAATTGTTGTATTTCAGATCTATTAAATGTTAACTATGACAATAGCTTTAGCAAAACAAAGAATTTGGCCATTTTATTCAAAAATAATTTTTAAAAAAAATATGATTTCCATCAGCATCATTTCTACCATTGTGTTTCTATTAAACATGATTCAGAAATAGAAATGTGCTGGAAATAACAATATGGTGGGATATTTATTTGTGTTTTTTTATGAGAGTTTACTTTCTAGAGGTCCACAGTGCTAAAAACTGAAGTTGACGAAACACCCATATTGCTGGCTCTCTCTCTCTGTGTCAGCCTCGTTGTAAATTAAAAACCACGGGGGGAAGGGCCTTTTCCTATAACGTGCCTAAGTTATGGAACACACTACCCTCATCTATTAGGGATGCTGCTTCTGTGGATTGTTTTAAGAAACTTCTTAAAACACATATTTTTAGTCAAGTTTTCAATTTATAATTGTATTATTATTATTTTTTATTTATAATTATTTGTTTTTTTTATGCATTTTTTATTTTTTTGATACTTCTATATATATTTTTATTCACATGTTTGATTATTTTGTTCTGTACTGTAGCACTTTGAAATTGAGAAAGGCGCATTACAAATAAAATGTATTATTATATATTTTCTTTTAACGTATATTTGTGTTATTTGCGCAGTAAAGTTCTGAAGATCGCTCTTTTAGCAGTGGAACTACTTTCTAGGCAGATGAACTTCTAGTTATGGGTAACCAACATAATTCTTGGGTTTGGATATTTATCTACATAAAAAGTGTTGTACTGAAAGTTTACTGTATTACAATCAAAAATACCATAATAATATTTTTTTTAAATCAGTATAAAATAAAGGTAGTACTGCAAATACTACCATGATCTTTATCATTTAGATAATATACCATTATTTTTGCATTACAATACTGAGAATTCAGGGGTTTTCACGAAAATGTTGTCACTGCAAATAAACATGCTGAATATTAAATTATTTTATTCTTTTTATTTTATGTATTTTTTTGTGGTGAAATATGTCCTGGAAATGTTCTTGACATGTTATTCAAACTTCATACTATAAGTATGAATAAAGCTACATAAAAAGCAATCTTCTACTGACCTTATTATCTTCCCAGTAAAGCGCTAGACACTGGTCACCAGCTTTCCAGCTCACATGACTGTTCGTGTCTGCTGGTTCAAATGCTCTTGGTCCTTTGATTGGTCCTGATCGTTTCTTAGGGGCGGAGTTATGCGTGTTAGTTTGCTTCTGAGGTGCACCTGAAGACTGCAGTTTGATTGGCCAGCTCCGTCTGTGTTCTGAGTCACCATTAGGGAGGTGCGTGTTTAAAACTACTCCCCCTTTGATTAACTGACCCGCCCCTCCGTCCTGGTCTTGTGCAAAGTCTTTTTTCAAAATTGTGCCAGCCATTGCTTCTTGGGAATGATCAAAGTGGCCAGAATTGGGTCTTTCTGACTTGCCTGTCCTTTTATTGTTGAGTTCGTATCGACCTTTTGAATCTGAACTTGTAACAGAAGAATTTGAGGATTTGGGACCCAATGGTCCGTTTTCCTGGTTCTTCCTAAACGAAGAAGAATTGGATCGCACTAAGCCATCTTGCTCTCTCCAACTACCATTATGAGTTTCCATTAGAAAACCCTTTGATCCTCTATGTTCCTTCGAACCCTGATGGAAATTTCTAGAGGGACATTGATGCTCCGTGGATGGGTTTGAGGTGGAAGAGTTTAAATGTGAGCTTCGACCATCTTGACTATCATTCTTCCATCGGTCTGACCCTCCTCTTCCTGTTCTCTCTCCGTCTTTCCATTTCTGCGACATTGAGAGAGCGGAAGACGATGCTGGGTTTTGTTTAGGGAAGTCGCCGTCTTTTTGAAATCGCGGAGGTCTGTCATTTCTCTGTGATCTTCCTTCGTTTCGGGGAGGGGGCCTGGCTTGGGGGGCATCTCTGAAAGTTTGATCCGTGTTGGGGAAACTCATCTTAGCTTGATGGTCTAGTTGTGAAGGCTGGTTCTTTGAATCTACAGGAGTAATTATACGACAAACTGTTAGAATTAAGCCTGGGCAATGTATTTAATATAGAGATGCACCGATGTATCGGCCAAACATCAGTACTGGCCGATAAAAGCAATTTGCAAAGCTTTGCACGGCTAGAATTTCACGAGGTAGAACTAATTTTATTACTCAAATTAAAGCTTGCCACAATAAGGAGTATGATGAGTTTGTTAAAGCTAAAGCAGAGGCTGCTTCAGATAAAAAGGGACAAGCTTCTTTCTTCACAATTACTTATCTTACCAATTTAATTTTAATGATAATTCAATCTTTATAACAGATACCAGTTACTTTGAAACATGTAAAACATGTAGAGCCAGAAAATAGCTATTAATTCAATCTCTTTCGAAGTTGTGTATTTTATTATCAGTGATGAAACAAGGTTGAATAAAAAAGCAGATCTACCAAACTATCAGTATCGGCAGATGTTCTAAATCAGATATCGATCCACAAAGTTATTTACATTTCTTTCGAATTGTTTAGTCAATTATCAGTGATTTATGAAAGGTAGCATAAAAAAGAAGCTACACTAAACTACTGGTATAGGCAGATGTTGTACTAAAAAATACATTATCGGTATAGACACGCAAATTTTGCACTGGTGCATCACTATTTTATTTTTTAAATCTCTTGAGATTTTACAGCCTTTTGACAATATTCAGTATCTCACAGTTTATGCATTCACTCTGAAATGGCTTTGAATAATTTCAACTAAACAGCGACATTTGTCAAGTACATATTTAATGCCAGAAGTAAAACACAGTTCAAATCTAGTTTAAAAAAAATCTAAGTGTGTTTTCCACAATGATTTTAATTAAATGAACACAAGAGTAATATTTATTAACTGCCCTATATTTTTATTGTTAATATCCTGTTTGACTCGGAAACACCAGCCAAATAAGAAGCACATTAAAATCATATGCATATGCACACTTTTATTTGCCAGGAGCAAACATCTCCAAGCACTAGATAAAACCAAAGAAGTTTGTTTTTATGGGGAAAAATGTGTTAAACTCTCAGTTGCATGTTTATCTGAAACTGAAACACCAGCTCATGTATTTTAATAACCTTCTAGAGACTTTTTCAGAAAACTTTATCGGAAATAACAAGAAGTAATAACTAAAAGGTCACTCTTGAATATTAATATGCTCAGTTTTGTCAAGGACTAAATATCAACTAATTAAAATTCATTATTTTGAAGTGCAAAACGACCTGGAACACAGAGCAAGACCCTGAATGTTAACCGCAGAGGAAAAGTGGAAGACAAACACAGTTTCTCCGCATATTAGCCCTGTCTGTTTTCTCCTAAAGCCATATGTCAGCAGAGCTTACCAGCCCGAGAGACTTATCTAAAGCTGACTAATAGAGCTGCCTTCATTTGAGACCGGCCATCTGTTTGACTAGAGTTCTGCAGCCCACTGGGTCTACAACATAAGAACAGATTAAAAATCCTGATACAATGTTCCCATTCTAATTAGTTATACATATGTACAATTGCACGTGCTGAAGGGATGCAGCAAAATAGACATTTCATGATACAGTAGTTATTCAGTAAGACATAGTCAGTCGGTCATTAGCGCAGAATAAACCCAAGGTGATCAGGACTTGGATCATCCTGAAGGGGTTTATTGTGTGATAATGACTGGCTGACTGTACATTATCCTGCTTAATACATGACTACATCCAATGAAATAATCAAATATGAAATGAAATTTTTGTATTTTGTGAGAAGAAAGAGTATGGAGCATTAGGAGAGACATTAAACTAGCACTAATACGTCAGAAAAGGGATGCAGGTTGCCTGGGACGACGGTCAATTACACACCAATGAATGCGATTGACCAATCAGAATCAAGTATTTCAGAGAGCATATATACACTTTAAAGTAGGGCTGTCAATTTAACAAAAACAATGCGCAAAATTATTTTTTACTCAATTAGTCATGTTTCCTGACAGTAATAAAGAAAATTCCTTCCATCGGAGCAATTCAAGCTTGAAGTAGCACCTGTTTTCAGCAGGGGGCAGTCAGATAAACTCCATCTGTATAGGCAATGCGCAGCTGTGCAGACAACAAACCACACCCAGGCTAGCTTGACACTTGCGACAGCACAAGGTGAGAACAGGTTCTTGAGTTTAAGCACAGCTGGACAGAGTGCAATTGCAGATACAGGGAAGATGTGTTTTTCTCAGTTTTCAATTACATTTAACTTGACACAGTGACATAGAAACCTGAGTATAGACGCAACACAACCAAAAGCTCCTAAAACATCTGACTGACGTATATGTACATTGAGGCCAATGATAGGCTATATGTTCAATGATATAGAAAAAAAATATATATATATTGACTTCCAAAGACACATTGACTATGTTCACACTGCAGCTGAATGTGGCTCAGATCACATTTTATTGTTAGGTTGTTCACATGAAATTTTTAATTTAGCACATATCAGACACTGGTCTGAACAGACAACATTCCTAAACTGACCCGTATGCGTGCAGCACTCCGTGAGAATTCGTACAACAAAATCTGGAATGTTCATCATTATAGTATGAATAATTTATTAAATTTTAATGGAAAACGTAATTATCCATTTTTTTTTTATTGACGCAAAAGAGTTATCCAACACCTAAACTAGCACTAATACGTCAGAAAATACTATGTGAAATACTATGTGAAAAACTAACTGCCCCATTAAACATAATAGCACTACTAAGTCGGAAAAGGGATGCAGGTTGCCTGGGATGCCGGTCAATTATATTCTAAATAATTGTATTCAATTATATTCTAAATATGTTCCCTCAATTCACCCTGAAGCAGCAAAGCATCCCCACACCATCACACTACCACAACCATGCTTGACCGTAGGAATGGTGTTATTTTTACATTTACATTTACATTTTACATTTATGCATTTGGCAGACGCTTTTATCCAAAGCAACTTACAGTGCACTTATCCCCCCAGAGCAACCTGGATTAAGTGTCTTGCTCAAGGACACAATGGTGGTGGCTGTGGGGACCGAACCAGCAACCTTCTGATTACCAGTTATGTGCTTTAGTCCACTACGCAACCACCACTGCCATTTTTGTATAATTCTGTGTTGGAATTATGCCAGATGTAACGGGACACCTGTCTTCCAAACAGTTCCACTTTCAACTCATCAGTCCACAGAACATTCTCCCCAAAGGTTTGAGGATCATCAAGGTGTGTTCAGACGAGCTTTGATGTTGTTCTGGTTTAACAGTGATTTTCACCTCATCACACTTCCATGGATGCCATTTTTGGCCAGTGTCTTCCTGATAGTGAAGACATGAACAGTGACCTTTAATGATGCGAGACAGACCTACAGTTCCTTGGATGTTGTCCTTGGCTTTTTTGTGACTTCCTGAATGAGTCGTCAATATGCTATTGGAGGAAATTTGGTCGGCCACTTCTGGGAAGGTTCACTACTGTGCCAAGTTTTCTCCATTTGGAGATAATGGCTCTCCCTGGGGATCTTTTGAGTCCCAGAGCCTTTGAAATTGCTTTGAAATCCTTTCCAGACGGATGTATTTCAATCACCTTTTTCCTCATTTCTTTCGACCTTGGCATAGTGTGCTACTGGGGGAGACCTTTTAGCCAACTTCATGCTGCAGAACAAGTTCTATTTAGGAGTTGATTTGATTGAACAGGGCTGGCAGTAATCAGGCCTGGGTGTGTCTAGTCCAGTTTTCTGAGCGAGTGACACAAGCAAAGAGTGTCGTTATATAAATCTACATCTGTATATTTTCATACACATATTTAACATGCAAGCCAAACTGAGCCCAACTGTTGAAGCCTATACTTTTATTTTATTTCATTAAAAAGAAACAATGCATTAACTAGGCAGACATGACTCACACTAAAAATTGTATAATATAACAGGTGTATTTACGCTTTAAATCAAGCGTGAAATGACGAATGTTGAGGTAGATTCATGTAAAAATCACATTGAATCTGACCTGACTGTTCACACCGAAGACACACTGGAAAAAAATCAGATGCGTATCCAATTTATTTCCACATATGAAAGTGGATTTAAAAATGTCTTATCAATGCTTTATTTGTCTGTCACAATGATGCTATGCATTTTAATGATCTGAATTATTATTTTTATCAAATGTATTTACAATTAAAATAAATAACTATTAATAATTGTTTAATCATTGCATATTGAATTATTTATTTTAAAGGGCATTTCTCTGCAAAGTTGTGATTTATATATGCGATTAATTATGATTAATTAATCAGCATATCATGTTATAAGTTTGATTACAATTTTGAATCGATTGACAACCTTTTAAGTTATGACTAACAAAACCAACATGATGAGATATTAAATTGTTTGAAGCTCAATTCTGGAATTTGACATGCTTTCTGTGAAAATTGGCATCAAAACATTTAAATGAACAGTAGAAATTAGGGCTGCACCGATGTATCGACCACCAATATTTATTGTCCAATTCTTGACCCACCAGCATAAGCATGAAAACGCTGATAAGAAAAACAGATTGTTTATTTATAATTAACTATGTACATTTATTGCGTTACATAGTTTAGTTCATCTTTTTTAGCAGTGTGTAAAGAAATACCTACCAAAAAATGTAAAAATATTATGTTGAATATGCACAATATGAATTTGTACTGTTCAATAAATTTGAGTACTAAAACAGAGGTGCAAAAAAATCCCACATCAGATGTCATCCATCCATCCATCCATCTTCAACCGCTTATCCGAAGTCGGGTCGCGGGGGCAGCTGCTCCAGCAGGGGGCCCCAAACTTCCCTATCCCGAGCCACATTAACCAGCTCTGACTGGGCGACCCCGAGGCGTTCCCAGGCCAGTGTGGAGATGTAATCTCTCCACCTAGTCCTGGGTCTTCCCCGAGGCCTCCTCCCAGCTGGACATGCCTGAAACACCTCCCTAGGGAGGCGGCCAGGGAGCATCCTTACCAGATGCCCAAACCACCTCAACTGACTCCTTTCAACGCAAAGGAGCAGCGGCACTTCTCCAAGCTCCTCACGGATGACTGAGCTCCTCACCCTATCTCTAAGGGAGAAGCCCGCCACCCTTCTGAGGAAGCCCATTTCGGCCGCTTGTACTCGCGACCTAGTTCTTTCGGTCATGACCCAACCTTCATGACAAAATTGACCAGATGACATAATATCAAATATTTCTTTCAAACTTGTATTTATCTTTTATTGTGGCTCTTTACATTTTGGCTCAACATGTGTTTAACAGATCCTATCCATATTTAATGGAAATTATTTACAGTTAGAACAACAAAAAATGGCTTTTGTTGCTCTTTGTACATTTTTGAAAGTTTGGCTGCTTTTGGTCTATTATTAACTTTCAAGTCATCAATATGCTAGTGTGATTCTAAACGTTGCCTAAATTAGTTTTCAGAAGATATAAGCATTTCAAATCTGCAGTCTCTCTCTTCTGGCTAAAAAGATGCAGGAATATCCATGACTCACAAAGAGGTTCAGAAACATTGTCCAATCAAAAGGTTTTTAAAACTAACATGCAACAACAGCGCACCTGGCCGTGGCCAACTGGCACAGATCATGCCTTCGCAGGGCACTTCGAAGGGAACACAATCCATGCTGTAGGGTCGTTCCGTCCAGATTTTGCTTAAAATAATTGCTTAAAAAGTGAGTTCTGAATGACCGTTATCACCTTTGAGCCATCTGAAACTCTCACAGTGGAGGGTAATTGTCTATGAAGGGAGTGCGCCAACACAGGAGCTGGACCCAAGGAAAACTGCTTGTGTTTAATTATATAAAAGCACTTCACAGGGACTTTAAAGCATAATTCCTAGGCAAAACAATGATCTGATGACAAAAATACAATGAGTATGTGGCAAAATATCGGTTTCCATCTATAGTTTTTGGTGAGAATTGGTATCAGCCAAAAATGTCATATCAGTTCACCCCAAGTTGAAACAATGGATAACTGTTTAGTACTTCTGTAGACTGGCCTAATAAATAAATAAAAAGAGTAAACTGTTTGAATTGGGCCCAATAATTGCCACTGCTATAATTACAAAAATAAGTTAAATATCATGCATCCCTACTACAGTACAGCATTTTTTATTGGTATACTATAGTGAAGGAAAAGTTATACATTTTACCATCAATAGAGAATGTTCCCATTTTTGACTCCAAGAAGTCAAACAGCGTGCTCTGTCCTGAAGGTCTTCCTCCAGCGTCCTCATTATCATCCTGTCTGGAACGCCCCCGTCCCCGACCCTTACCTTAAAGAGACCACACAGACGGTCAATTAAAATAACAATAATTTACAGCGTCTTAACCACACGTGATATAATAAAGCATCAAGTGTTAAATAACATCGCTTGCTTTCAAATTGCCTCATCACATTATGTAGCTCCACCCATAGAAAAATCTCACTGGTCCGTAGATATGTATTAAATATCAAATATGTTCTGATTGGATTTGATTTCATCACTTTGTGCAGCATTTTTTAAGTCAGTGAAAAATCTGGAACTTTAGTCCTTCTCTAAAATATGTTGAAGGTTGTACCTCGAGGTGGTGGGCGGATCTGCTCCGGTTGGTTCGTCTTGGGCTGGTTGGTTCCAGTGAGCAGGAAGTTGAGGGCCACCTCCAGATTATTATTGTTATCCAGCAGGGCCTGTCGGGCAGCCTCTCGGTTAAACCCCATCTCCATAATGTCCTTCAACGCTCGCTCGTCAACCTGAACAAAGATGAGCTTGAGCCTCATCATATGATGCATTAAAATCCATTGCACAGGGATAAATAAATAGACACAAACCTACTAAAACATTCACAGTATCCTCAAAAATGTTCCTCATAAGGTGAAGACCCCTGAAATTCCACTTATAATCTAAAATTAGAGCCATAAATAAAATACAAAGCAATAGAGGAGAAACACAGAGGGGTCAGATCTGTTGGTGTTGACATCAGCCATCAATTTAGGTTTTATTCAGATGAGACTCATACTCGAGGAAATGATGTCACATAATTACAAATAAAAGCCCACAGTTTTAATTGATTGTTGATCTAAGAAACACTAAAGTGATAACATTGCAGAATATTAAATTCATCATAATTAATAACTATCACTTTTCTTTTTAAATTTTTTTCTAAAACTACGTACTCCATGTATCATAAATATGATATGGCTCGTATTGTTGGAAAAGCCATTTCACCATCCATCTATCACTTCATTCGGATTCTCTATGGATCTATATAGAGTTGGATATATTATATGAGTGGTGATGGTGTAGTGGTCTAAGCACCATAACTGGTAATCTGGTAATCAGAAGGATGCTGGTTCGAGCCCCACAGCCATTGTGTCCTTGAGCAAGGCACTTAACTCCAGGTGGCTCCGGGGGGATTGTCCCTGTAATAAGGGCTCTGTAAGTCGCTTTGGATAAAAGCATCTGCCAAATGCATAAATGTAAATGTAAATGTAAATATATTACCAAAAAATTATGAGACATATTTGAAACATAAATCTCATTGGGTTTCAGTCTGAAGAAAGCAAACATGAGACCAATAGATGACCACATATCATAGCTGTTTTGGTTCCAGTAAGGAAAACAAAACAAAAAAAATGACAGCATTTTTCACTAAACTGGGTGCTAGTTTAAAATTGTGACAACTTCCATACATTGTGGATTAAAGACAGTAATAAGAACAAAATTACACTTTAGAAAATATGCAAATGTCCCATTGCATCAAATGCTGGTTGGCGATCATGCCATTTGGATGTTCTTCCAGTGTTTTACTGCATTAAATGTTCATTTCAAGAGGAAACACTTTTGTGAATCGCTACACCAAAACAATAAAAGCGGCAAGATATTTTTCAAGTTCTTCGTTTCTTACCAGGTCTCTATAAACTCCTTCCGGTTTATTCTCCATCCACGGGATCTCTTTCTCATCTCTTTTTCTCTGATAAGTGTCTCGGCTCTTGTAAGTGGAGCTTGGATTGGCGAGGTTTCCACCTGTGTTACCTCCACCACCAAAGGTCCGAGTCTACCACAACCCATTAAAAGAAGACAACAGTTGTAGTTAGAGTGCACTAGAAAAACATTGTTGTTACGATCATTTTTTCCAATTCTTTGGTTCAATGAAAACCAATGCTTTATGTCAAAACCTAGTGAGCTGTCTACCATTACAGTGCTGACATGTAAACTAACCAACAACAGTTGGTATTTATGGGCAAGTAAATCTGAAATTGAATGTAATACTGAGAAAAACTGGAATACAGGCCTATTAGTCTTCTAAAAGTTGTTTACAAGTTACTATGTTCCTCAAACAAAACTCATGAATGTTTTATATCATGCAGACACATTTTCAAATCATTTACACATTTGATATAAATTGATTACGGCAGCAGCATACTTCTTTACTCTTGGCGACCTCAGCGATAGCAGCGGTTCTTTGTTTCTCAAACTCATCGTTGTCTTCGGCGGTTTTGACGGTGTTGGTGTTCTGGAGGGTTTTCCGCTGGTCTAGATCTCTGCTATCCACCTGCTTCATATAAGCGCATTTCTGCAGAGAGATGACATCACAACAGACCAGGAGACAATGAGAATGCTTTACAGTGTGTCATGTGGCCTAGATCTGCAATGAGAAACTTACATTTTTCAATGACATTCCATTATGTAATCACAAAAAAAAATCCACCCAACTATCCATTTAATTAAAAACAAATCACCATTTTAAAAATAATAGTGAAAGGTCAAAAGTCAGTAATTTACCTGTCCAAAGGGAACAAACGGAGGTGGTCCACCCTCAGCACCGATGTTTCTTCGGCTGTGTTTGGTGAGGCTCTTTTGCAAGAAAAGAGATAAACATTTCATTACGTGCCCATTTATTATACACCATCTGCAAAATGTGATTATGATTGGACAATTGTGCCATTTTATATTCAAATATTTCTGTAATGAGCGCTAAACTGTACAGATGACCATTGTCCAAGGCAACCGATTTCCTAAATAGCTGTGCTAGTTTCATCTCTCATCTCTCTTGTGCTCCTTCACACATAATAAAATAGTTTGAACTCAAATCAATATTTCATGTACATTTATTCGTTTGGTAAGTAGTCATTATTGCTAAATAATTGTTAATCTAATAACTAGGAAAATGTATGTTCACCACAGAAATTATTTTATTACAGAAGTTATTTTACAATACGTGTACTTGCCCAAGTAAGTAGAGTAATATTAGGGAACTACATGTACTTAGTATGGGTTAAGGTTAGGGTTGGTACCTAGTAATTACTGTAGATGTTGTAAATATACAGTAAGTAAAAAGTTAAATTATAATAAAGTGCTACACAAAAATGTCCATGTAGTTTTAGATTTTATTGATTTTGTATGATAATGTATTTCCAAGCCTCTGGAAAAAAAAAACATTTTAAAATTCCCAGAAATTTTCAGACTGTTCAAAACAGTTAAAAACATTATCTGGACTGACGTCATTTACTCATCAAGAACATCAAATGACACCGGAATAATACATAAATGTTTCTTCATGGTAACTGGTTTTCTGATTCATTATGAGAAGAAATCATCTGTTGCAAATCTGTCATCCATCACTGATCAACTGTAACAGATGATGAACATTAACAGATATTACACTGTGACAAGTTTTAATAACCGTTTTTTTTTTTTTTAAAGGGGCCATATTTTTAAATCATTAAGACTTTTCCTTAAAATCCATTTTTAATGATACACCACAGCTTTTTTGCCACAAAAACTTAATGAACTCAATTTATTTTTACATGACCAAATACCTTTTTTTTTTCTTAGTTTAAAGAGATTTGTTTGCAGTTTAGTCTTAATTAGGGCTGCACTGATGTATCAGTCACCAATATTTATTGGTTCATTATTTTGTGGACGATTTTTTTCCCTTTTCACCCAATTTGGCATGCCCAAATCCCAATGTGCTTTTAAATCCCTGTGGTCGCCTCAATCCGGGTGTCAGAGGACAAATCCCAGCTGCCTCCACGCCTGAGACCATCAATCCGCGCATTTTATCACATGGCTTGTTGAGCGCGTTGCCACGGACCAGCATCAACACTCACCACGTGCCCCACCGAGAACGAACCACATTATAGCGACCACGAGGAGGTTACCCCATGTGACTCTACCCTACCTAGCATCCGGGCCAATTTGGTTGCTTAGGAGACCTAGCTGGAGTCACTCAGCATAGGGGTGGTAGTCAGCGTCTTTACCACTGAGCTACTCAGGCCCCCCATTATTGGTCAATTATTGACCAAATTAATAAGAAAACTCTGATATGAAAAACCAATGATTATTTTGTAATTAATTACGTAAATGTATTGCATTGTACAAAGTTTATAAAAAAAACTGTGTGTAATATATAGAAATACCTACAAAAAGCATGAAATCCATAAAAAGTAAAGCATGTACGATATGCATAATATGAATTTTAAATGTTATATTATAATATTTAAAAAATGAGTTCAATTGTTTGGAACTGTAATAGCAGAAGTATAAAAATGTTTTAGAAATTGAGTGCAAAAAAAAAAATAAAAAATACAATAAAAAATTCCTACACATGGATCATCATTTGTCTAGAATTTGTGTTCATAGTAGTGCATCCCTAGTTTTAATAAATGGTCTGAGTAAACTGGGGAGGAGTTTTGAAAGTTTTTTCCAAAGAGCAAGACAAATACTGTCCTCCATGATATGGCCCCTTTAATTTTGATTTCATATTCAGATCGTATTTTATCAGTATAATAAAGCTGGAGAGATCACAGGCACCCCACCCTCTGCAACTCCCATTTCTCGATCATGTGATCCACCTCGCCGCCGAGAACGCCGATTTTAGAATCGTCCAATAGCAGGATGCCATTCTTAACCTGAACGTTTCCCAGGAGTTTCACTTTGGTTCCAGGTGGCGTGTTCAGACTGAAAGTGGAGCAGAAATCAGATCAAAAAAGGGGATCCATCACGAATCAACAGCAGATTATCAATCACTTCTTTTTAAATACACTGAGTATATTAAAAGATGAATTTCACAGGCATATTTCACCCAATAAATATTACTGTTTGAAATTATTTTCCATTAAAAAACAACATAAATTAAATTCAGTATAACAAACACTATGATGATGTATACTTACAATTATACTTACCAAATGTGCTTTAAAATTTAAATAATGTCTTTACTATTTAATTATTAATCAATAGTGAGAATGAGATTTTTTCACAATACACATTACAAACATTAGAGTGTGCATGCTTCCTTTTTATGAAAATAACACTACAATGAAAAATATTCAGCATAAGCTTCACTTTATTGATGCAAAATATAATCAATTTATTTTTTCTTTAGATTGTTGGGGTGAGATATGACCTAGAGCTGTTTTATGACAGTTTTCATGAGTCTCACGCCCTAAAATTGGTCATTTTTCCTTATTTGGTGTCTGAGATGAATTTCCAAAATGTGGTAAGCAACTTAAATTCAGCATTTATCATAATTACGCTTCTCTGCTTTGGTTAGTTCCATTTCCTGGCTGTCAATCAGGGGGTTTCAGCTGAGCTTTAGTAAGTGTGGGGCATTCGCTGTAAATTGGGATTAAGAACTGCCTGTTTGACTTTAATTAAAGATTAAAGCAGAAGGCAAGAGAGAGAGCGAGAGAGAGATATGGAAGAACTATTTCGTTCACAAACATGCAATACCCTGAGGAGAGAAGTTGAGAAGCAAATATCCCAAAATGTGAGCTTATTTCCTCAAATGTGCCCCCCTGCCTGCCCTGCTCAAATGTTAATGTAATGCTCTGCACTGCAGAAAATGCTCCTGCTATAAATCTTTCACACTCATGCCTTCCTGCTCTTCAACACTGCCCAAAAAACTCCAACTAAAAACCTTCTTGAGATTGAAATAAAAAAAATACAAAAGTCTCATTGAAAGGATGAAATTCTGGACCCTTCAAAATGAGCCCTATTACATTTCTTAATGCGTATTCCTGGCCATACAGTGTTCAACAGTATTATTCCAGTGGCAAAATCCCATTTATTTTCTCCAAAATAAATATCAATAACTTATAAATCTTTAAAGACAGACCTAACGTGAGCTCTGAGGTTGTTAATCGATAGTATATGCTTCTATTGAAGCCATCATCTAACTGATAGATCGAAACACCACACACTGACCTCTATTGATTTATTTTTTTACATTATGAATATATGTGGGCGGCTGTGGCTCAGGTGGTAGAGCAGATCGGCTGCCAATTGCAGGGTTGGTGGTTCGATTCCCGGCCCACACAAATCCACATGCCGAAGTGTCCTTGGGCAAGACACTGAGGCCCAAGTTGCCCCCAATGGCAGGCTAGCGCCTTGCATGGCAGCTCTGCGGCCGTTGGTGAATGAATGTGTGTGTGAATGGGTGATCATTTACCATTTACATTATGAATATAAAGATATTTGTGATATATTATTTAAATATACCATTAAAACCATAAGTCCTCAAGCAGTATATCATACCATGTCTGTTGGCCGAAATAATAGTGAAACCGTGGCTTAACACTGTTTGCAAAAACAGGAAGCCTTGCAATTATGAAGCTAGAAGAGGCCGCTCAAACAAACAGCACCATGTTTTTTTAAATCGCCACAGTGTTTTCACACTTTAGGAAGTCAACCAGAGGCTTACTTATAGTTGACTGTGCAGATTGCACTAATATATAAGAAAGTATTTTAACAACCCAAAAATATCTTAACCATTATGTACCCTTTAATTGAATCATGCCTATAAGTTTTCTAGAATAACGTCAGGCCATTTTGTGTTTGTAATTCTGTGACTAAATGAAAGAAACTGTTGGTCCAATGAACAGTGGATAGTTTCATTCTGTAAGGTTAGAGAGAGATGGATGGATGGAGAAAGAGGAGAGGAACGGACGAATAAAGAGGGGACTGTTCTTCAAATGTCATGGCAGGCCAACAACACAGAATCCACCTGTAGCCTCTGGCCTATCGCCATGACGATGGCTGATGCCAGGACAGATCAGTAATGGAGAGAGGGAATTGGTGAGGTTTCAGAAGCTCTGAAACTGGGGTTATGGGAAGGAAATGAAAAGGGCGGGAAAGCTCCTTCGTTTGAAGCTCTAGTAGAGAATGTAGCTTTAGATGATTACATGGTGTCAGATTTCCAAGGTTGAAAGTGTTTGTTAAACTGACAGCCCGATACCAACAGTGACCAAAGAGCAGTTTGTGAGACTCTCACAAAACACACGTCCAGGTCATATCTCAACCCAAAATAAAAATGTATATATATATAGGCCAAAAGTTTGGAATAATGTTCAAATTTTGCTGTTTCGGAAGGAAATTGGTACTTTAATTCACCAAAGTGGCTTTCAACTGATCACAAAGTATAGTCAGGACATTACTGAAATCAGAAAATTACTGAAACAGCTCCATCACTATTTGAAAAAAGTCATTTTTGATCAAATCTAGACAGCAGCATCACTCCAACACCTTATCCTCGAGTAATCATGATAAATTGATCATTTGATACTAGAAAATCACTTGCCATTATATCAAACACAGCTGAAATATATTTGGTTCATTAAATGAAGCTGAACGTTGTCTTTGTGTTGTTTTTGAGTTGCCACAGTATGCAGTAGACTGGCATGTCTTAAGGTCAATATTAGGTCAAAAATGGCAAAAAAGAAACTTTCTCTAGAAACTCATCAGACAATCATTGTTTTGAGGATTGAAGGCTATACAATGCTTGAAATTGCAAAAAATACTGCAGATTTCATTCAAAGGTGTACACTACAGTCTTCAAACACAAAGCACAACTGTCTCTAACAAGGACAGAAAGAGATGTGGAAGATCAGATGTACAACTAAACAAGAGGATAAGTACATCAGAGTCTCTAGATTGAGAAAAAGACATAGTAGAAATAGATAATTGGAAAAGAGTGTTATGGATCTTAAGCCCATTGATACTATATCTTTGAAGTAGTTTAAGAAGTTCAGAACATTTTATTCAAATTGTAATAGTAATTTGTCGTGTTATTAATGTCCTGACTATACAATGTGATCAGTTGAATGGCACTTTGGTGAATAAAAGAGAAAAATCTGTACATTATTCCAAACTTTTGGCCACCTTACATACAGTAACTATATAATTTATGTATATTTAAATACATACAATCATACTGTACATACATACATTTATATCTGAATACAGTATATATACAGTAGCTATATACATATACACCGATCAGCCACAACATTAAAACCACCTGTCTAATATCGTGTAGGTCCCCCTCGTGCTGCCAAAACAGCTCTGACCCGTCGAGGCATGGACTCCACAAGACCTCTGAAGCTGTACTTTGGTATCTGGCACCCAGATGTCAGCAGCAGATCCTTTAAGTCCTGTAAGTTGCGAGGTGGGGCCTCTATGGATCAAACTTGTTGGTCCAGCACATCCCATAGATGCTCAATTGGATTGAGATCTGGGGAATTTAGAGGCCAATTCAACACCTTGAACTCTTTGTCATGTTCCTTAAACCATCCCTGATAAATATTTGCAGTGTGGTAGGGCGCATTATCCTGCTGAAAGAGGCCACTGCCATCAAGGAATAACATTGCCATGAAGGGGTGTACGACGTGGTCTGCAACAATCTTTAGGTAGGTGGTATGTGTCAAATTAACATCCACATGAATACCAGGACACAAGGTTTCCCAGAAGAACATTGCCCAGAGCTTCACAATGCCTTCACCGGCCTGCCTTCTTCCCATAGTGCATCCTGCTGCCATCTCTTCCCCAGGTAAATGAAGCACACATGCATCCGGCTGTCCACATGATCTAAAACAAAACGTGATTCATCAGACCAGGCCAACTACTTTCATTGCTTTTGATGCTCACGTGCCCATTGTAGACACTTTCGGCGGTGGACTGGGGTCGGCATGGGCACTCTGACTGGTCTGCAGATACGCAGCCACATACACAGCAAGCTGTGATGCACTGTGTGAACTGACACCTTTCTATCATGGCCAGCATTTAGCTATTTTCAACTATTTGTGCTACAGTAGCTCTTCTGTGGGATCGGACCAGACGGGCTAGCCTTCGCTCACCACGAGCATCAATGAACCTTGGACGCCCATGACCCTGTCGCCAGTTGTCCTTCCTTGAACCACTTTTGATAGGCACTGCATACTGGGGACACCCCACAAGACCTTCTGTTTTGGAGATGATCTGACCCAGTCATCTAGCTGTCACAATTTGGCACTTGGTAAAGTCACTCAGATCCTTACGCTTGCCCATTTCCACCTGCTTCCAACACATGAAATTCAAGAACTGGCTGTTCACTTGCTGCCTAATATATCCCACCCCTTGACAGGTGCCATTGTAACAAGATAATGAATGTTATTCACTTCACCTGTCAGTGGTGTTAATGTTGTGGCTGATCAGTGTATATATGTTGTGACATTATTTCATGACAATTAAGCACATTTCAGGCAAAATTTTCTTTACTGCAATACATCTGGATGTTTTACTGTATTACACTTAAATATTACTGTTATATATATATACTTATATACTTAAAATATCTTTTTTAAAGCATTATGTAAAGCACTTGGCACTACTATTGTGTATCAAATGTGTTAAACACATAAACTTGCCTTCTCTAAATAATATTTCAATATTTTTATTGCAAAATACATAAATCATAATTGTCCTTAAGAGGCTTCATTGTTTGTTTTTATTTAGATTTTGGGGTCAAATACATCCTTGGAAAACTCTTGACAGGATTCACCTATTTACACATACTTTCTAAAATGAAATCATGAAAATCTAATCTCAAAGATTTTACAATATTAAAACAATAAACAAAAATGACCAAACAAGTTTTTTTAGGCAGTTTTGTTTACATAACTGATGAGGAGGAGGGCGTGGCTGGGCTGTAACTATCCAATTGAGCTGTCAACTAATTAGCGGTAGAGAGAGATAAAGGGGAGACGCCAGAGAGAGAGAGAGAGAGAGAGAGAGAGAGAGAGACACAGCCTCTGTGTGTGTATGTACATCTATGTGTTCTATGTTGTTTTAAATTGAGTATATGTCATTAATATTTATGCTTATAGTTTAAAAATTTCAAATTTGAAAGTTTAAAGACTTTTCTGCTGGTTCCCGACAACTCCTTGCCTATCCCTTACCTGTTACACTATAATTATAGTACAGCATAAATCAAAGTGACATGTTCTTGACATGTAACTTAAATCATTTTACCTGCACAAAGACGCAACCTTTCTGCATTTCAATGTGACATTGATGTTGATCGTTTTTTTGAATGAAAGAGCAAATGAATGTATGTAATGCAACACTGGAGCCAAGAGCATTTGACAGACGTTTGAGAATGTCTCTGCAGTACCGCAAACAGCAACTCAATCTGTCTGTCACAGTAAAGCCCTTTTGATGATGATCTCCCCTACTTCAAAACATCTTTTCTTTGGCTCAAAGCAAATACTGGACTGCTTTCAAGTTAAGAGTTAGGCTGAATCAAGTGGTAGGTTTTTGTGCCTTTAAATTCAATTATACGTCACGTTACTAGAACTGTTACTATAGGAACACATTTTAAAAGAAAGCTGCTGGGGGGTACAGAATTTATAATCACACGACAACAAGTATCTTTGCCTAGACTTTATTTTTCAATTTCCAACCTGTTCTCATAGAATCAGATTACTATAGGTAAATTTTTGCTAAAAGATCGATTGTGTGGCTCATTGTAACCAAATACATTCACAAGCTTGTTCGAGTGTGATCAAATTGCACAGTAGCTCAACTGATAAGTGTGTTGCAGTTGTGATGCAAAGGACCGGGATATGATTCCTAAAGAGCACACGAGTCAACACATGAGCAACAAGTGTCATAGAAGCACCACAAAATGATGCGGTTGTGTTTCTCACATTTCCTGTTTCTGACACTATTGGTAAGGTTTATGTTTATGGTTGGGGTGTCAGCTGAATTGATTTAAAACTCAGAGCATTAACCTTAAAGTTGGCATGAAAGGAAAATTGAATCACTAATGAATACAACGCTTTGGATGTCTCTGGAGTTTATTTATAGTTTTGAATGAAGTTATCTTGTGATGCACAGCACGAGTAAGTGTTTTTTCCTTTATATTTAGTGTATTGTGATTCAAACCGTTAAAATATGGTTATCTTTTACTCGCTCGTTTTTCAGTGGCTACAGCCTCTTCGTAAGCAAAGACCTCGATGCGCTTGTACGTTTATGTTGTCAGTTTGATCATAAATGTGTTGAGATCGCTACTCAATTTCACTGATAACCAGCTCTGACACGAGCAGCACGGTGGTAGGGGTGTGTGTGTCCACTGCATACTTGCATTCAGATCTGCCTCCGTTCCGCTATGCAACGTTCAAATCCAATCCAATCAACAACCAATGAATAAACTCAAATCCCGCTCTATGTTTTCTTCTTGTTCGATAAGCTCTCACTCGGAAATACGTCACAATACAGAAGTAAAGTCAGTCACAACTTCAGTTTCATGCCGTTTGGTAGGACATTTAACTCGCTTTTAGTGTCACACAGAGGACATTTCACTTTTGTACAGCCACAATAAGTGCAATGAAATGCTTAATTTTGCAAAAATGATGCAACAGTCACATAATTTCAATGAGATCAGGTTGGTAATTTCATGTCAGAAATCAGTTACGCTGACTCATTAGACCTTGTTCACACTGCCAATAAAAATCTGATTTTTTGCATATCCGGATCGTATCAGATGAGTTTTTGATAGTCTGGACGGCAAATAAACACATGAAATCTGATTTTTCAGAATCTGATTCAAACCACATCGGGAAGTGGTTTCAAATGCGATTGAAATCTGATTTCTTCAGATGCGTCTCAGTCCGGACGCTCTGGCTGCTCAATTCGGATTTCAAATGGTTTTTTGCGTCACTCTTAACGCGACACACAACGATGACATAAAAAATCGGTGACTGCAGCACAGAACATCACAATATTTACCAGTCTCCTCCGTCACTGAGTTTTCTTGTGCAACAGAGCAGTTCTGCACCGCGACTGGACTGGGCGCTTATTTGGAGAGCAAGATGCTGCACCTCCATTTTTCCCGCATCTGTTTTGAAAGCATCATCACGTGGTTACGCCTACGTTGTTACCAAAGCAACCCATGCAGATAGGTTGGTTACAGTATGTCTGAACGTGCAAATCTGATTTGATCACTTGCAATTAATAGTGCGGTCAGTCTGCCTGAAAAGATCTGATTTGAGAAAAAATCTGATTTGCCTGCACATAGCCTAATAAGTAGTTAGCCCACATGGAATTGCCACACTGTTTTCATATTTTCTGTGCTGATTTTGATCTACGAAATTCTGCAGAATGGTGTTAAACATGGTAAAACAGAGCTGAGAGTATGTAGTGCACCGTAATTGGTAGCTGAAAGCCTTATAATATTTTTATTTTTTTTCAAAACTGGAAAAACACCACCAAAAAGGTGGGGGGTTTTTTCCCATTTTTAGACACCACTGATATATAATGCAACAAGAGGTGCTGAAGCCAACTGATTTTAGTAGTAAGCCTACATATACGTGTACAAATAAAATAACGACACTTCCATTTTTCTATGTTTATTTGACCTGTACTTTTGCTTCAAAATCAGGCAAAAGTTGTCATTTTGACCCCTCTGTACAAAATAATAACTTACTAAGTACATTTTGAGTAATCAATGGCATCGGCATTTAATATGTTGGCTTTTATTTTCATTTCTGTATTTCTTTCATTATAACCAGTAAATATATATATATCAAACATTTAATTTTGAGCTAGGGACTTCTGGTTGAGTTAGCATGGAATGACCCAATATCTACACCAACAGTGAAAACTGAGGAAAATTGCTACTTGATTTTAGTGTGTATTTTGTAGTTATCAACTACACTCCGCTTTCTCTGAGCATAGTTGAGTCAAAGTCGTTATGTGAGAATCCTGCTTCTAGCTGTACCTGATTTTGGACAGATGTTTAATCTCAAGGCCCGTGCAGGTGGTGTGACCATCCGTCATGTGCACACGCAGCATTCTGGGTGCCCCCTGCGACTCCTCGTGATCTTTAGGAGCGGCGACATTACGAATCTTCTGCACCTGAAGAATGCACGGACCCTCCAACTGTGACAGAGAGAGACAGGAGGGATGAAATAGTGAAATCTGTGAGAAACCAATGATTTTGGGACAAAAACTCTTTAATAAAATGCATTTATTACCTTAAACTTTAAGCACGAGGGTCTTAATTCACCTGTAAATGTTATTTCCTTTTGGCCAAACTAAAGAGGAATCTTCAAAGAAATCTCTTTTATAGTATCGCCATCTTGTGGGCAGCGTTAGCAAGTGCACGAATTAGATGTATGGACCCTTTTCACAGACAATGATGACTTTTCACCTTATTTAGAAGTGTAAATGTACTGTAAACAGTATTCTTTGTGTTACATTATATTGGCATTACTTAAAAAAAACAATCAGCAGTGCTCTGACATGGTTCAAAAACAGCTGCTGAGAGAGTGACATTAAATTTGGCAGCTTTCTCTCTTCTGAGTGTCGTAATCCATCTCTCACTAGTTTGTCCTCTTTTGGAAAGTCATGGAAACATAATAGTGGACTTTCTCTTTTGCTGCTGGATCAATAGGAACGCATTGAATATTTGCTGTGGCCTCGCCAGTCAAGTTTCCTTCTGCAATCCAAACATGGAAATCTGAAAAGGGTCCATTTAATTCCTACATACTGCTGTCAATGTACTGATTCATTTGCAGCCTAAATCTACATGCCAAATTATTTCGGTCTGTACTTTCCAGTTTTATGACGACACACATGATTTACCTTGTCAAGTCGGCCACTGTTGATGTCCGCAGGGAGGAAGGATTTTCCTATGGGTCTCAGATCACTCTGTGAAACATATTAAGAAATTATTAATGGAATCCTGTTTATCAAGGTGTGGCAGCTTCTATGAGGTCAGACAGAGGGTGTCCTCGGATAGCTGTTCCCTAATTTTTACAGGCTTTCCATGGCCGTGAGGACCCTGGTGCTTTAGGTAAAACACTTACATTTAGTGCAGCTTGGATGATGTGAGCAAGTGATGCCTTTTCCTTCTCTGAAGTACTTTTACACTCCTCGATTCCTTCATCTGTGAGGTACCTGTAAAGAGAGGGATACTATCATGACAGACAGCTGTCTTTGCCAAATAACATGGACATTCAAATTTGACTATCTTAACAATGGTGAGTAAAGTGTCTGATTTCGCTCTTGAATGTTTGAGCACACTTTTCTATCCATCTTGACAAGTCACTTTCACTTCTTTCCCAAACTATCCAGTATATCCCAGTTCATTAAACTTCTGAGAGACATGTGCAACTAACAAAAATTATTATTATGGTATGCTTTAAAATACATTGGACTACCATGTAAATACCCTAGTATACAGTATATCCAAATAATACCAATATTTTATGAGTTTGTTATTCATTTGACATTAAGATTTAATTTTTAATTAATTCAAATCTTACACACATAACCTTGAAACTAAAACTTGTACAAATCCTCTAAAGGTATGGTGTGTATATATATATATATATATATATATATATATGAGTGTTGTTTCTAAGTTTAATGCAGCCCTGAAACTTCACTTGGCAGTTTTTAAACTTTATATGAAACTTCCAAAAAATGTTGTGTAAAAAGCCCTAAATATGATGCATATACACTGGCGGCCAAAAGTTTGGAATAATGTACAGATTTTGCTCTAATGGAAAGAAATCTGTACTTTTATTCACCAAAGTGGCATTCAACTGATCACAATGTATAGTCAGGACATTAATAACATGATAAATTACTATTAGAATTGAACTTAAACTACTTCAAAGAGTTCTCATCAAAAAATCTTCCATGTGCAGCAATGACAGCTTTGCAGATATTTGTTATTCTAGTGGTCAGTTTGTCCAGATACTCAGGTGACCTTTCACCCCACACTTCCTGTAGCACTTGCCATAGATGTGTCTGTCTTGTCGGGCTCTTCTCACGCATCTTACAGTCTAGCTGATCCCACAAAAGCTCAATGGGGTTAAGATCCATAACACTCTTTTCCAATTATCTGTTGTCCAATGTCTGTGTTTCTTTGCCCACTCGAACCTTTTCTTTTTGTTTTTCTGTTTCAAAAGTGGCTTTTTCTTTGCAATTCTTCCCATAAGTCCTGCAACCCTGAGTCTTCTCTTTACTGTTGTACATGAAACTGGTGTTGAGCGGGTAGAATTCAATGAAGCTGTCAGCGGAGGACATGTCAGAATCAGAAAAAGTTTTATTGCCAAGTAAGTTTTTTACGCATACAAGGAATTTGTTTTGGTGTTGTAGGCGCGTGTCACACAATCTCTAAATATATGAAACAAGAATTAAAATATAAGCAATATAAATATGTCCACACAGTATCAATTAAAAGTAAGAATAAAATAAAAGAGAGCAGAGTAGTACAGTGGAATGTAGAGCCAGAGGTGGAGTGTGGAGAGTGTCAGGGTGGGTACCGGGCCTTGTTGATGAGGCAAGTGGCGGATGGGAAGAAACTGTTCTTGTGGCGTGAGGTTTTTGTCCTGATGGACCTCAGCCTTCTGCCAGAGGGGAGTGACTCAAAGAGATTGTGGCCGGGGTGGGAGAGATCAGCCACAATCTTTCCAGCACGCTTCAGGGTCCTGGAGTCGTACAGGTCCTGGAGCGACAGCAGATTGCAGCCAATCACCTTCTCTGCAGACCGGATGACACGCTGCAGTCTGCCCTTGTCCTTGGCACTAGTAGCAGCGTACCAGATAGTGATGGAGGATGCGAGGATGGACTCGATGATCGCGGTGTAGAAGTGCACCATCATTGACTTTGGCAGGTTGAATTTCTTCAGCTGCCACAGGAAGTACATTCTCTGTTGTGCTTTCTTGATGAGGGCCCTGATGTTCAGCTCCCACTTGAGGTCGTGGGAGATGATAGTTCCCAGGAAGTGGAAAGACTCCACAGTGTCAATTGTGGAGTCGCAGAGGGTGATGGGGGCAGGTGAGGCTGAGTTCTTCCTGAAGTCCACAACCATCTCCACTGTCTTTAGAGCGTAGAGCTCAAGGTTGTGAGGCGTCTATTTCTCAAACTAGAGACTCTGATGTACTTATCCTCTTGTTTAGTTGTACATCTGATCTTCCACATCTCTTTCTGTCCTTGTTAGAGACAGTTGTGCTTTGTCTTTGAAGACTGTAGTGTACAACTTTCTATGAAATCTGCATTTTTTTGCCAATTTCAAGCATTGTATAGCCGTCATTCCTCAAAACAATGATTGTCTGATGAGTTTCTACAGAAAGCGGTTTCTTTTTGCCATTTTTTACCTAATATTGACCTTAAGGCATGCCAGTCTATTGCATACTGTGGCAACTCAAAAACAAAGACAGTGTTAAGCTTCATTTAATGAGCCAAATAGCTTTCAGCTGTGTTTGATATAATGGTAAGTGATTTTCTAGTATAAAATTAGTAATTTAGCATGATCACTCAAGGATAAGGTGTTGCTGTGGAAGTGGATGCCGTCTAAGACTTGATCAAAAATGACTTTTTTCAAATATTGATTGTACTGTTACATCAGTAATGTCCTGACTATATTTTGTGATCAGTTGAATGCCACTTTGGTGAATAAAAGTACCAATTTCCTTCCGAAACAGCAAAATCTGAACATTATTCCAAACTTTTGGCCGCCACTGTATAATATAATAAAATGTAATGTTTGCCTCAGTAACTGAACAGCAGTTTTGTAAAGTTTACTATTGTACTAAGTTTCAATTTAGCCAACAATCAAATAAAAGCAACAGACTTCTGAATTGACCATTTGGTTTATTCAAAATGATAATTACTTACAAACAAATTAGAAATGTGAGCCTCTCTTTAATATTTCAGTGAGTGAATGAATGTAAACATGAGTTAGCATGGTTAGCGGCTAACAACATTAGCCACATGACAGACTCACCAGCCCTCTTCAATGAGCGCTGAACTCAAATCACACATCTTCGCAAGTACATATATGACGAGTGCTCGTGTAAATCACGTCTGCTATTTGTGTCCCATCCTGCTCAATTCCGCGTTTAATTTGCTATCCTTAGCCGCTGCTACTGCTGTTGGACAAAGACAGGTGACGTAATGCGCAAACTTCTGACACGTCACAGCGCTGACGTACAACGAGAACTCCGTATTTCGCGCAGGTGAACGTTAAAGAAATAGTTCACTTGTTCCCAAATGTAAATTCTCTCATCATTTACTCACCCTCACGAACTCCCAGATGTGTATGACTTTCTTTCATTTGTTGAACACAAGTGTCGATTTTTAGAAGAATATTTCAGCTCTGTAGGCCATATAGGGCTAATGCATGAGTATGGTGACCAGAACTTTGAAGCTCCAAAAAGCACATAAATACAGCATAAAAGGTTCAAAAGTGCTTTTTTTACTATGTCTCCACTTTCACCTTCACATTCTTCTTTGTTTTTTGGCGATTCACATTCTTCATGCATATTGCCACCTACTGGTCAGGTCTGGTCAAAGGTGGAGTTATTTTTTTTGGTAAAAAAGGATTTAGAAATTGTTCTGTTTCTCACCCACACCTAGAATATCACTTCTGAAGACATGGATTAAACCACTGGAGTCTTATGGATTACTTTTATAAAATTAAAAAGACGCTATGATTTCTTGTGCACCTCCCAATTTTCTAATTTAAAAACCTAAAAAATACAACCCACATTTTTGTACTAAAATGCTATATTATTCACATATTAATATACAATATCACAAATTACTGTTTAACTTTTGAATATAGATTTTATTATTATTACTATTAAATCTGTACTCAATGTAACTTCTAGCATATTTAATGTGTATTCACTTGGGAAAATATTTTGAACATTTTGTGGTTGATGTGGCTGAAGTGAAATATTGACATAATTCTCAAATTTTATAAACACTGCTTTATAAAGGCACATGGTCCATAAAATCACACAAAAATACAGTTAAAGCAATTAAATGAATCAAGACTTTATATAAAACCATGCATTTTTATTTATTTGTAATATTGCAACACCACATGGCACTTCAAGGATTCACAACATGTTACATGATAATTTAGACATGCAGGCTATTGTGTTAGTGACTGGAGAAGTATAGTTTACTAATGCTTGTGAAACAAACTTGATATGATTTTTTTAATATCAGAAAACACTTTATTACACACTACACTAGTATCATAGTTCTCTAATCCAATCAGGAACAATGATCTGAAAGCAGGCGTTTGGGGATAATGTCATTTCCTGGCACCGCAAACACAACGAAGGAACAGATCATGCTCTAGAGAAAGCAAACAAACAAAAAAGCTACATTTTTATTGGATAAATTAAAATTACTTACAGCACCTTTAACTGTTGGTTTGATTACCCAATAAAGACACTGGTGGTAGAATTAATGTTATTTTGCAAATCTCCTTTGAAATTGCACTGGTATTCTCTGCATGCATATGCTTTGCATTTGTAACACATGCCATAAAGCCTTGGCATCATTTCTCACCTCTGCATTAGTCTGTAAAGGACATTCTGTAATATTCACATTCGCTTGGTTCTTGCAGATCGTCTGGGCAGCTTGTATCTTTAAGATGTACTTAACTCGAGCCGGAGGGTACAGCTAGGGGTGGCACACAACATTCAGAAGCAACAAAGATGCCATTAGCACATATATCAGTGAGGGATGTCTCATGTCATATAATTTGCACGACACTTACTTGCGCTGTGTCTGATAAGATATCCACTACTTTAAAGGCATATGGGTAGTTGCTCATGCGATTATGGAAGTCCATGGCATAGTTTGCCACATTAAGGACATTTGGGTTGTAGTTTTGAGTCAGGTTGTCCCCTGTCACAACATAAGCTGTGAAAATGGTGGCAAAGATGGTCAGAATGCAAAACATCTTGGCACTGAGTGAATCTGTGGGAACAAAAGCAAAGTCAAGGTCAAGTGTGACGTAGCAGTTTTTATTTATTTAATTTTTTTATGTAGCCTCAGCAAGACTATGCCAGTATACAAATAAACATCAACGACAACTAATCTTTACATAATGTAAAATGCATTATATTTTGTACACCCCCACAGGACGGTGAACTATTAGTGCCAATCAAAAATAAAATGTATTAAATGTAATTCAATTTATTAATTAACTTTTAGAATAATTATTTGTTCAATAACTGACAAACTAATAGACAACTAAATATGTATTGTAAAATAAAAGATCAATTTATTAATACACTTATTCATTTTTGTTATCTTAATTCACTTTTTCATAAAATGATTTGTTCCATTTTATATAAAAATAGACAAATATATATTGAATTAGTAGTTCAATAACTGACAAAAGACAAGTAAATATTTAATTTAATGTCAAATGAAAGAAACAATTTATTCATTCAATTTAAATACAATTTATGTAATATTAATTCACTTTTTCATACAAATTATTTGTTCAATAATTGACAAATAATAGACAAATAAATAGTTATTATATTATAAAAATTATAGAACTATCAATTCATTAATTGACTTTTAATAATTATTTTACATCATATTAATTAACGTTTTAATATAAATTATTTGTTCAATAATGGACAAGTAGACAAATAAATATTTAATATATTATTTAAAAAATGACCAATTTATTAATTCACTTGTGATATTAACTGACTTATCATTAAATCACTTTTTAATATTACTTGTTCCATAATTGACAAATAAAATTTGCATATATTGTAAAATGAAAGATCAATTCATTTCACTTTTTATAATAACTAATTTACCTAATATGAATTCACTATTCCATATTATTTATCCTATAATTGGCAAATAAATAGACAAATATTCAATGAATTATAAAATGAGAGATTCATTTATAAATAACTTTAACAATAATTAATTTACATATTAATATTAATGTACAGTTGCTGATTTTTAAGTGTCACTAGTTAAAAGCTCTTAGATAAAGTAGTACCTCGTGCTGTGGATACTCTTGCTTTGAGATCTGACTGTTTAAATAGCTTGTGTTCAATTGATCCGCTCCAGCATCTGTGTCCAATTTCAGCCGTCACACTGTTGGAGCATCTTGCTGATACAGAGACTCTCACACCTGAATGAAGCTTGCGGACTCATCTTCAGCACATCAAGTGTGATTCTGTGTGCACTAGAACATGTAGAGATGAATACAAGCTTTTCCATAGCTGAAGATGACCGAGAATACATTAATTGACAACAGCCTTTACAACAAAATCAATGACGTGTTTCCATCGTCTTTCAGGTCACATGACCAGACTGCACTCTTCAGGACCCCACACAGTGGAGTCCAGAATATCTCCTGTTGAAAAAGTTTTAGAACAGATAAAGCAAAAAAAGCATTTCAGTTCAAATTACAGAAAGAAGAGATCTCTACTGAGAGAGAGAGAGAGAGAGAGAGAGAGAGAGAGAGAGAGAGAGAGAGAGAGAGAGAGAGAGAGAGAGAGAGAGAGAGGGAGGGAGAGAGAGAGGGAGAGAGAGAGAGAGAGAGAGAGAGAGAGAGAGAGAGAGAGGGAGAGAGAGAAATCTGGGGCCTCAAATATAAATTAAATTATGAATCTTGGGACAAAAGCCCTGTTGAAATTTTCCACCTAGAATTCTGTAAAAACATCCTGGGAGTTCACAGAAGTGCCCCGAATCTGGGCTGTAGAGCAGAACCGGGCCGGTTCCCTCTCCTCACTGAAATCCAGAAGAGAGCAGCTAAATTCTGGTTCCATTTGTCCGACACACCTCCAGATAATTACCATCACTGTGCCTTTACACACAGGACAGGACACCCAGAGAGTGACCCTATGCACTATTTAGTAGAAAAATATCAGCTAAATTCATCCATCCAGTTCAGATTGGCCAAACTGAAACAGACAGACAGAATAACGCAGGAAGAATACATTCTTTTTGGCAATGTATTCGATTGGCAGCACAAAGTCACACAGGTACATAAATTAAACTACTTCCACAGAATTAAGACGGATTATAAATTGGCACCATATTTGAGCCATATTAAAGATTATGGACAAAGAAAGCTACTGTCAAAGTATCGTCTGAGTGAGCACAGTCTGTCTGTAGAGATGGGTCGACACAGACAGAACCGGAGACCCAGAGAGGACAGTCCGTGTTCACGCTGCACTGAAGGAGTCTGTAGAGACGGGTCGACACGGACAGAACCGGAGACCCAGAGAGGACAGACCGTGTTCACGCTGCACTGAAGGAGTCTGTAGAGACGGGTCGACACGGACAGAACCGGAGACCCAGAGAGGACAGACCGTGTTCACGCTGCACTGAAGGAGTCTGTAGAGACGGGTCGACACGGACAGAACCGGAGACCCAGAGAGGACAGACCGTGTTCACGCTGCACTGAAGGAGTCTGTAGAGACGGGTCGACACGGACAGAACCGGAGACCCAGAGAGGACAGACCGTGTTCACGCTGCACTGAAGGAGTCTGTAGATACGGGTCGACACGGACAGAACCGGAGACCCAGAGAGGACAGTCCGTGTTCACGCTGCACTGAAGGAGTCTGTAGAGACGGGTCGACACAGACAGAACCGGAGACCCAGAGAGGACAGACCGTGTTCACGCTGCACTGAAGGAGTCTGTAGAGACGGGTCGACACAGACAGAACCGGAGACCCAGAGAGGACAGACCGTGTTCACGCTGCACTGAAGGAGTCTGTAGAGACGGGTCGACACAGACAGAACCGGAGACCCAGAGAGGACAGACCGTGTTCACGCTTGCACTGAAGGAGTCTGTAGAGACGGGTCGACACAGACAGAACCGGAGACCCAGAGAGGACAGACCGTGTTCACGCTGCACTGAAGGAGTCTGTAGAGACGGGTCGACACAGACAGAACCGGAGACCCAGAGAGGACAGACCGTGTTCACGCTGCACTGAAGGAGTCTGTAGAGACGGGTCGACACAGACAGAACCGGAGACCCAGAGAGGACAGACCGTGTTCACGCTGCACTGAAGGAGTCTGTAGAGACGGGTCGACACAGACAGAACCGGAGACCCAGAGAGGACAGACCGTGTTCACGCTTGCACTGAAGGAGTCTGTAGAGACGGGTCGACACAGACAGAACCGGAGACCCAGAGAGGACAGACCGTGTTCACGCTGCACTGAAGGAGTCTGTAGAGACGGGTCAGACACAGACAGAACCGAGGAGACCCAGAGAGGACAGACCGTGTTCACGCTGCACTGAAGGAGTCTGTAGAGACGGGTCGACACAGACAGAACCAGAGACCCAGAGAGGACAGACCGTGTTCACGCTGCACTGAAGGAGTCTGTAGAGACGGGTCGACACAGACAGAACCAGAGACCCAGAGAGGACAGACCGTGTTCACGCTGCACTGAAGGAGTCTGTAGAGACGGGTCGACACAGACAGAACCAGAGACCCAGAGAGGACAGACCGTGTTCACGCTGCACTGAAGGAGTCTGTAGAGACGGGTCGACACAGACAGAACCAGAGACCCAGAGAGGACAGACCGTGTTCACGCTGCACTGAAGGAGTCTGTAGAGACGGGTCGACACAGACAGAACCAGAGACCCAGAGAGGACAGACCGTGTTCACGCTGCACCGAAGGAGTCTGTAGAGACGGGTCGACACAGACAGAACCAGAGTCCCAGAGAGGACAGACCGTGTTCACGCTGCACCGAAGGAGTCTGTAGAGACGGGTCGACACAGACAGAACCGGAGACCCAGAGAGGACAGACCGTGTTCACGCTGCACCGAAGGAGTCTGTAGAGACGGGTCGACACAGACAGAACCGGAGACCCAGAGAGGACAGACCGTGTTCACGCTGCACCGAAGGAGTCTGTAGAGACGGGTCGACACAGACAGAACCGGAGACCCAGAGAGGACAGACTGTGTTCACGCTGCACTGAAGGAGTCTGTAGAGACGGGTCGACACAGACAGAACCGGAGACCCAGAGAGGACAGACCGTGTTCACGCTGCACCGAAGGAGTCTGTAGAGACGGGTCGACACAGACAGAACCAGAGACCCAGAGAGGACAGACCGTGTTCACGCTGCACCGAAGGAGTCTGTAGAGACGGGTCAACACAGACAGAACCAGAGACCCAGAGAGGACAGACTGTGTTCACGCTGCACTGAAGGAGTTGTGGAGGATGAACTTCACTTCCTCACTCACTGCAGTAAATATGAGACCATTAGAAGCACTCACTTTACAAAAATAGCTCATATTCTACCTGAATTCCAGGACATAAATAACTTAGACAAACTCTTGTATCTAATGGGAGAGAAAGTCGAGTGTGTTCAGCTGCAGCGCAGTATGTGTCATCCTGTCATCACATGAGGGCGAGAGACTGACCCCTCATCATATTACAGCTCTATTCAAACTCATATTTTAATTGACTTCTTTTTTTTTATTTTCTCCTCCCTTCCTCATTGCTCTCTGTTTTTTCCTTTTCGTTTGTATTTATTTTTATTTGTTTATTATTATCATTATTATTCATTTATTGTATATACATGTTGTTGTTTTTATGTTTGTAATGTGTTTATTACTGCTTTGGCAACATTGTACACTGTATACAGTCATGCCAATAAAACTCATTTGAATTTGAATTTGAGAGAGAGAGAGGGAGGGAGGGAGAGAGAGAGAGAGAGAGAGAGAGAGAGAGAGAGAGAGAGAGAGAGAGAGAGAGAGAGAGAGAGAGAGAGGGAGGGAGAGAGAGAGAGAGAGAGAGAGAGAGAGAGAGAGAGAGAGAGAGAGAGAGAGAGAGATTTCACTGAGAAATGTATAGAGGTGAGAGAGAAATACCTCCACAAACTCTCAAACCTCATGCCATAGTTTTCCAGTTTGGCAGAAACAGATCAGATGCTGGTGTTACTGGAGGAGATCAGATCAGATGCTGGTGTTATTGGGGGAGATCAGATCAGATGCTGGTGTTACTGGAGGAGATCAGATCAGATGCTGGTGTTACTGGGGGAGAACAGATCAGATGCTGGTGTTACTGGGGGAGATCAGATCAGATATGCTGGTGTTACTGGGGGAGATCAGATCAGATGCTGGTGTTACTGGGGGAGATCAGATCAGATGCTGGTGTTACTGGAGGAGATCAGATCAGATATGCTGGTGTTACTGGGGGAGATCAGATCAGATGCTGGTGTTACTGGGGGAGATCAGATCAGATGCTGGTGTTACTGGGGGAGATCAGATCAGATGCTGGTGTTACTGGGGGAGATCAGATCAGATGCTGGTGTTACTGGAGGAGATCAGATCAGATATGCTGGTGTTACTGGAGGAGATCAGATCAGATGCTGGTGTTACTGGGGGAGATCAGATCAGATGCTAGTGTTACTGGAGGAGATCAGATCAGATGCTGGTGTTACTGGGGGAGATCAGATCAGATGCTGGTGTTACTGGGGGAGATCAGATCAGATATGCTGGTGTTACTGGAGGAGATCAGATCAGATGCTAGTGTTACTGGAGGAGATCAGATCAGATGCTGGTGTTACTGGGGGAGATCAGATCAGATGCTGGTGTTACTGGGGGAGATCAGATCAGATATGCTGGTGTTACTGGAGGAGATCAGATCAGATGCTGGTGTTACTGGAGGAGATCAGATCAGATGCTGGTGTTACTGGGGGAGATCAGATCAGATGCTAGTGTTACTGGGGGAGATCAGATCAGATGCTGGTGTTACTGGAGGAGATCAGATCAGATGCTGGTGTTACTGGGGGAGATCAGATCAGATGCTGGTGTTACTGGGGGAGGACCATCATGCATCAGTTGCAGCTAAATTCATTTTTGAGCTGCACCTCATCAGAAATCAATCATGCATTAATGTACTTCAGTCACAGTACATATACGTGTTATACCCTTATTGTATTTTATATTGAATAGTGTATATTGTTATTATAGTTTTTATTTTATTCATTACCCGGCACCTTATTTTAATTCTATATTTATTGTTATTTTATTATTATTGTTCGTCTTGTCATTATCTGTTTTGTGTATTAATGCTTTGGCAATATTGTATGTAAACACAATCATGCCAAGAAAGTACTTTTAAACTGAAAATTGAGAGAGAGAGAGAGATTTTAACCAGTCTAAGCTGGTCGACTGGTGTGGCCAAGTTTGATAAGCTGGTCTTGCTGCCAAACCAAATGCCAAACGTCCAAGACCACTAAACCAGACCAGTATGACCGGTGGAAACTACTAACAAATCACCTTAGGCTGTTTTGAGTTGTTTTTATTTGATTTAGTTAACCAAATTTCCTGTCATTTTGCACCGTAACCTTGCACTGCAAAATTTCAATTCCCGAAGAGGCACTGCTACGCTGGTATTTATTTTACAGGTTTGTGGGTGTCTATTCAACATAAACTGAGGGAAGCCACACAGTTTGGAGGTTATTGCAGACCAATGGCCAGATTTTTATGTAACTGCATGTAAATTGAAGGTTAAGGTAATGTCACAGCTTTGCCACTGCCAGATACAGTATATCAATATTATCCATTGTTTTATTACTTTTAGTAAAACAACAATAGCCTGGTTTTACTACAATGAAAATAGTTCAACTATTGTATAGTTAATACTAATTGTATTATATTATACTAATTGTACTCACCCTGTGCAATATTGAAAGTACTACAACAACACATTACTTGATGTTTTACCTTGTGAATTTAATGTTGTTGAATGACAAAGGCTTACTGAAGTATTCCCAAGGCCATGTTTTATGATATCCATTACAGATTTTAAGACTGAGAGATCAGAGCTCACAAGCATTCAGAAGTGGTTTTCCAGCAGGACTATGCCAAACCACACACTGCCCAGATTACAAGTGCATGGCTGTGTAAGAAGAGAGTGTGGGTGCTAGATTGGCCTGCCTGTAGTCCTGACCTGTCTATTTCACTGATAAGCAGGTTGAGTGCCGTCGTGAGCTGTATTCATCCAATCATTGTTATCAACCTCATTAATATCCAAATAGCAACGCTAGACCAGGGTTAACAAATGTACAGTGTGAAACCTCAAAACCTAAATGCCAAGGATTAATTCCTAATCAAGGGAAAAGTAAGAACAACGTGAAACATGAAACTAAAATGCAAAGTTAAGATAAGAACGATCCTGGATTAACAATTTCAAGTGTGAAAAGCGCTCAAGTAAGCTAACACTCTGTAGAGGCTAGTTTGGGGCCAAATGTTGGTTTACAGTTATTGATAAATGTAAACTACAGTGTAGTATTAGGCACATTAGATGTTTCACAGAAACATTTGTCTTAATATGTTATTATATATATATTATGATTTTGTGTGTCAGATCTAATAAAAATGATTTCCATTATCTGAGCAGTACAAGACTTGGTGACTTTTCCTCCATTTGCCAGCTGAACACACCTTTTTTGACTTAATTCGTTAAGTCCAAGTGGCCAAACAAAAAGCGACACCTTTACTGTTCGACCACAAGAAAGACAAAAAGAAAAAGAGCTTCTTTTTTTTTTTGGTCAAATAAAATATATAAATCTGCCACAATGAAAACAAACACATAAATGAGGGTATAAGACTAAAACACACACACACACACACACACTAATCGATGGGTTAGACTAACACAATAAGAATGCAGAAAACTGCACACACACACATGCACATAGAGAACAAAGAACAAATTCTGAGTCTTCAGTTTTATACACTAATTGAATTTTCATAGTCCATTGCTTTTTATTTCTGTTTATTTTCTGGACTATATTAATTTACTTTTGTAAATTATTACTTATGTAATAAAATTTATTACATTTTGATGTTTGAAATGATTGGGGACAAAATTATTATTCAATGTCTTCTCTTTAATAATTGTATTAATTGTGAATAATTTATTCCATTATTATATTGTTTGTATTTAAGGGAAGAATTTTGTATAATTTCTTAAAATTCCTCCTGGAACCCCCCTCCTGCTACTCAATCTGCACTTATGGTCTGTGAGGAGGATGTGTGCCGGGTGTTTCGGAAACAAAAGACTAGGAAAGCTTCTGGCCCAGACGGCGTCTCACCTGCCTATCTGAAAGTCTACAGTGACCAACTGGCCCCATCTTCACACAGATCTGCAATAGATCACTGGAGCAGTGTGAATTTCCCTGCTGCTTCAAGCGCTCCACCATCATTCCGGTCCCCAAAAAAACTAAATGAGAGGACTTAATGACTACGGACCTGTCGCTCTCACGTCTGTGTTCTTGAAGTCATTTGAGAGACTCGTTTTGGCCTACCTGAAGCACATCACTGGGCCCCTGTTGGACCTCCTTACAGGTCTGTGGATGATGCTGTCAGTATGGTACTGCATTATATCCTGCAACACCTCGACAGACCTGGGACTTAAGCAAGGATCCTATTCGTGGACTTCAGCCTATTCAGCCCCCCCCCCCAAACATCTAGTAACAACTCAATGCATATAAAGCAAAGTTTTATTAATGTTTATCTCCTACATTAGAGTACTATAAAACAGTACAAACTTTACAAAATGTAGAAATCACTTCTAATATCCTAAAACCTTTACAACACCTGGATAAACAACATACTGTACATACCAATGGATTAACAAAAGGCATAAATTTTTAGCTTGTACTACCCTTTGTTGTAAACAAACTTTATGCTAATTAATTTATGCTATGCTGTGTTGTGCTTGTGTACATTTTGAAACAAGACTAAGAAATGTTATGCTCTTGATATACTTTTAAAACGAGTTTCACCTCAAAATAGCTTCAGTGATGCTTTCTATTGCTTTTCATGTTATCCCACAGAACTGAAGTAAAATAAATAAAAGTGAAATTACATTTCAAAATCACTCTCACATTCACATATCATACTCATGTACACAAATTCATGGAGCTGTAAACCAATTTAAGATCAAGATTAGTCCAATTGATGACATGGTGAAGTGATTATCACTAGCAACAGATCAGTTTTAAGACAACGTATACTGCTGATGCTTACACTACGAACATCAAGGCTGCCAAGAAAGTACTCAACCTCTTTGGTTAAATAACAGCCAGATGTAAGGTGCAGTCTTCAGACACGGCAATGTTCAATCCCTTAAAATTCAGTCCATTGAAGATATTCCCTGATAAAGATTCAAGGGATTCACTTCTGAAAGGAATGTGACGGGAAGGACTTGTTGGCAACTTGTCACAGGCACAAGTTTAGAAATTAAAGTGGCGATGCAGTTCAGATACAGGCCACTAGGTGGAGGCTGCGGCTATGAGTCCTTCACTCTGTTGTATGTTGTGATGAAGTTCTGCTTTGCATATTGTGGGTCCTGTGCAATACAGTGAGCTGACAACAGGGGGCTCCTCATCACCTATAAACATTCAAATAGAGAATGGTGAATGAAGGCGGGTTATTGCTGCAGTAAATCTCAAAACAAAACAATTAACAATCAATTGCATGATGTGCCGATTATTTATTCAAATTAATCGTATTTCAATATTTACTGAGAAAGGCTCCCAAATACAGTTAATTTGGTGTATAATAGTTAAAATAACTATTAATATAAAATGTAATAAACATTATAATTCAGATAATTCAAATACATTATCATATACACTTATTGTAGAAGACGACAAATTTAACATTTCTACTACACAAAAAGTGTCTTAAAAGTAAATTGTATATTTGTATATTTCCATAAAATTGAGCATATCCCTGTTATTGCCCAACCTCCCACTGCAGGTTGGTCTATGTACTCTTGTAGTTTGTCAGTGTTGGTTTATGTACTCTTGCGTCAGATGGACGCTTTAGGGATTACGCATCTCTAGTCAGATAAGCTGTGTTTTTAGCATGCTGTGTCAAGTTAAACTGGTTTTGAAACATTTCGAGATCCCTGCATTCTGAGCTGTCTTTGAGTGCAAAAGTGCATCTGTGGAAGGATGTGCTGCCAGCTCGTTGGGTTCACGAAGCGTGTTGCCTGTACAGCTGGAGTTGTGTTGGCAGCCCCCTACTGCATCAAATTGGTACATCAATTTGGAATTGGTTCGACGGCAAGTACATTCCTTATTATTGTGGAACTTATGTATGGTTCAGGGGCCTGATGAATTGTCTTTTTTTTTTTTTCACTTTATTTTTCATATAAATCACACTAAATTAATGCATTAAATCAGCAGTCTTTTTTTATTAGTAGTATTAACCTTGATTCACAAATGTCCTATTGCAATATCATAGTGAAGGCCAATTACAATTTACAATGAAATGGATTTAATTGGTTGTAAAAGTTAAATATATTCCACAGCAGAACAATTTAAATACATTTCATAAGCTGTCAATACAAAAAAAGCATAATGCGTTACTTGAACGAACAGTGCAATGTGTGATATTTGACACTTATTCGCTAAAATATTGAAATGCATAAAGAGTTTTGTGTAATTTGTACAGATTGTCCATTGTACATACACTGAACTTGTCATTGCTGCATTTTGTTTGACATTTTAGGAAAGCTGTGCTTCCCATGTAGACTTTAAGCAATCGCCACTGCAATCAACTATGCCATTGTTTGTTATGAAAGAAGAGGAATACTATCCTAAACTAAATAAAAACTAAATATATTTAATTCTCACCAAGCCCTGAGGAGGCGGACACACTATCAGCCAGCGAGGAGTTGTCGGCCTGATCAGGGGAAAGTCCTTCCATCAGCGGGATTGAGAGTTCTGACGAGGGCACGGATGAGTCGTAGATTCCAGAGTCTCTGGGCATCTCGAGTGGGCTGGCTGAGCCGTCCATATGAATAACAGGTCTTGGTGACCCCACCGCTTCCTGACTCGATGATCCTTCTCCAATTTCACCATGCAACGAACTCAAAGACAGTCCAGACAACGAGAGCACTGCCAATTTTGGCGAATTCGTCAGGATCAGGACATTACTCCTAACCGCAAAGACACTCTCTGACAGATGTTTTAACTTCACCTCGTTAAGTACAAGCCCAGAGTCAAGCTTCTCTGGAGGTGGTGTGACACGCACACGTTTGTTCGTTGAAGGTGGCGGCATGAGTTGCCTTTCGAACCAGTCCGGCTCCTGCGCAATGTGCTGATGCATGTTGCAAATGGCCACGTAAAGTGACCTTCCAGAATTGCTGCGGAAATAGTTGCGCTTACTAACGTTGGGTGGCTGTGGCTCACGATCGGTCAAGCTTAGCTGGCGTGAATGAAGTCGGGCAAACACCTGGGGCAACTGGTCCATCAGTTTGAACTTGGGTGCCAGGCTGAGTGAAGTGGGCACGTCGCTCTCATGGGAGTAGTCGAAGTAGACGGCCATGAAGCGGGAGAGATCAGAGGACTTCTGGTGCACCTCGCAGATTTTTTCCGCAATCATGGCCGTGGCCACGATGAACAGGTCCCTGCTGCTGCCATCTCCTGACTCTTTGTTCTTCTCTTTAGATGTGGCCTTGCCTTTACGGTGTCTTTTCTCGACAAAATACTTTAGGCCTTTGGAGCAAACAGTGATGATGAAATGGGCTTCATCAATACGTCTACTCAGCCAGGCCATCTGACCTTCTTTACAGATCTCCAAGTGCTCCCAGAGATCCAACGCAACCTACACATTCGGTTACAAAACAGCAGAAATTTACATTAATCAATGCAAAACTGCAAATTCAAATCTAAATTAAACTGTGTAGCTTAGTTTTCCACATACCACTATAAATTCAGTCAAATGAATATACTTTAGTTGAAAGTTATAGTTTATCGTAGCCTTAAGTATTGGGTTCTGATGTCGAGTAGTCAATAAAATAACCCAATTTCTTTCCGATTTTAATTCTTGGCATTTTTTATATAGTGTAGAAAAAATTGGACACAAAAGGTGCAAGGGGGGAGGGTTACATTGGGACATGTTGCAAGTTAAATTTCAACTCGCAAGGCCCATATGAACATTCCAGCTCAATGCGTCTGAGCATGTGTGCCAACTTGAAATCAACTAGAACAGCTGAAGACCAGTGTTGTTGTGCTGGGAGACCAGCTAGACCAGCTTAAGACCAGCAAATCATCTTAGGCTGGTTTAAACTTATACTCCAGGACCATCAGCCTTTGCAAATATACTTTTTTAACTAAATAAATAGGCACAAACTGGATGGATCCATCACCTCACAGCCGCAGAAGTCCTGCAGGAAGAAGGCGAAGCTCTGGATGACGGCGAGATGTTTGGGGCAGTCTTTACTGGAGTAACAAATGAAGATCTTTGGTCTCGGCCAGGGCTTCTCAGTGTTCAGAGCGGTAGTTTGAGAGGAAGACTCTGAACTCTCTTCATCCAGGTGGGAGTAGATATTCTCTGCAGAGGAATTCCAGATCACAGACATGAATCTAACGGAGATCAACTGAGATTTGTAGTGCATAGAAAAAAAGTATAGTGCATTTATTGTTTCCATATGATGAAAACTCCTAACGGACTGTACAAACTATGTAAAACCATATTTGTCCATGCTAATTCAATAGATTTTTCATCTACAGAAATTAGATTTTTCATCATCAGCTGTTCTGTAGTTCATGTACATGTACCAAATGAGTTTTGCTTTCCTGAGATTCATTACATACTAACAGGCTTACAAACAGTTCCTTTTGTCCAGAACAACCGGCGCTACCGCAGAATGAGCACAAATGTATTGATTCCGCCATCCATTAATCCTCGCCAACGCTGTGAGATTACCGAGATAGGTTTACAGATACTGGACAAAAGCGAGTTTTGGAGGAAATCTGAGCCACGTTAATGACGGTGTGATGAGGAATGGATGCACACCTTGCTGTTTCTTGCGACACATGACGGTGAAGAGAGTGGCAAAGGCAGACAAGATGACCAGGGGAACGGTGATGGCCATTGCGCGGATTGGTCCGGCCCACGGCGAATGCACTGAAACAAACACAACAGACATTTACAGCATTCAATATCAGCAATACAGAAATGTACATTTAGTGTATAAATACAGAAGTCTATCTGCCTAGGTGCAATCCCAAAAATATAGTAACCTCGTGATCCATTGCGAGATGACAAAAATTTACCTTCTTTTGTAAGTTCATAGCGAGTCACGTAAAAACAATTCAAGTTCTTGTGTCAACTGTAAACAAACTTCTATCATGGCACTCATGAACATGTCATTATTTCCATAATTCTGGCTTAAATATTGGGTTGTTTCTCACCAAATCCTATGGTATGCCTTCAGGGATTACGTTTATGATTATTCTGAGTCCTTTAAAAGTGTTTTTGCTTTCCACGAATTAACCACAAGTTAGTTGCAAATAAACAGTTGAAAATATAATCATATAACTTTAGATGATGTTTCTATAATAGACAATATTATATCATATTCAATGTAGCAAGATATTATTGGTTGCCAGGTGGCAGTAAAATTGGTAAAATCTGTTTTAAGTGGAAAATGTTTCACTCGTAAGACACAACATTTCAGAGCTTTCAGTGTCAATTACCTTGGCTCACATGGTACAGCGTCTGTTTTCTGGTTGTATTGTTATCATCACGAAGCTGCAGGAAAGTGTATTTGTTTAGTTACACTTCAATAGTGTTCAAATGAAACATTTTGAACTCTGTCAGTTTATAACTTATGATATCAGTGCTCTTACCTCTATTGCATAAGTTCCTGGACTGACATCTTGCAAAACGCATGTTGTTTTGGGGCCGTTTTGCTCCTAAAATGACAGACAAATTTTGGACATTATTAACAAAGCAAGAATTGTTTATGTATTGTTACGTAAAGTGCTCTGTGCAATGACAATGTAAAGTATAAAGATTATAGCTACACAATTTTGTATGCAACAATCTATGCAATATCTTTTTATCCACATATGGGAATCTTTGGAAAATAAAAAACAGGGATCCAAACTTTCACTTGATTCGTTTACTTTCGCTATCAGTTCACTTATTAGAGTTTTAATGCAGTCAATTAAATAAAGTGGATTTAAGATGGGGCATTTTTATTTAGAAGCTGATTGTGAGAAACTGAACTTATTACGCCCGAACTGTAAGAGATAAACTCTGGTGTGTCTAAACTCTGGAATCCCCCTTTGGTGGCTTTGCTCACATCAAATTTCATTCCATTATTCCTATAATAATGCCGCCTGACCCGGCTCCAGATATGACTGCTGTGCTCCTCTTTATTTTACACGTGAAAAATAACACTCAAAGGAACCAGGTCATGTTCCGCGTCAAAATTGCACAAATATGAAACGCCTCAAAAAAGCCTGTAAATTAATCCTACAATTGTGATTTGGAGAGAACAAAGACTTTCAGTAGAACTTAAAGGGACAGTTCACCCAAACATAACATTTTTGTCATAATATTTCAGCCTAATGACATTCCACAACATATGATTTTCTTACACAAAAATGAGAAATTTAGCTGAATGTTCATGCTACTCTTTTTCATATAATGACAGAAATGGGACAGGTGCTGTCGAGCTTCAAAAATGACAAAAAAGCACTATAAAAGGAAGCAGTTCTTTCGACTTGTGTGAATTTTCAAATGTGGTGTGACATGATCAGAGAACGTGCAGTCAACCTATATTTGAATATAGACCATTTCAAGGAAGTGACATCTTTGTTCCTTTTTTTTCACCCCAGTTTGGAATGCCCAATTCCCAATGTGCTCTAATAGTGCGTTCACATACAATGCGGCAAAAACATTTGCCTCGCATTGCTCGCGCGAGATCGCTGGATTAAATTTGGGTTTAAACGCGAACCCGAGTGTATTCCCTCTTCTCTTACAGAAAAGGACAGGAGGATGGGCTTCTAATAACGACTTATCTTCGCACCATCAACCATGGCCGATATCACAACGATTGCTGCTCTGTATCTGTTGTGGAAGTCCCAGATACATTGACATTGTGTCATATACAATTCCGTTTTCCCACACACAGCTACAGCCATTTACTCACCCATTTTTCTTGATTTCTTCTGCTACTACATCAGTACGTCAGTGACATCTGGACAATCTCAATGCTGATATGCTTTCCGACAACACGTCATTCGGATATTTCGCTCGAGTTGAAAAATGGCAACTTGTGAGATTGAAGCGATTTCACGTTTTCGGGTCTCGCCATTCGCAATTTGCGTATTTGCATTGACTTTGTATGTAATCGCGCAGCGCGAAATGCTCAAATTGCGTTGTATGTGAACGCACCATAAGTCCTCATGGTGGCGTAGTCACGCGCCTCAATCCGGGTGGTGGAAGACGAATCTCAGTTGCCTCCATGTCTGAGATCGTCAATCTGCGCATCTTATCACATGGCTTGTTGAGAACATTACCGCGGAGACGTAGCACGTGAGGAGGCTCATGCTACTCTGCGTGGCATAAACGCAAAACTAACCACGTGCCCCACCGAGAGTGAGAACCACATTATAGGGACCACGAGGAGGTCACCCCGTGTGACTCTACTCACACTAGCAACCGGGCCAATTTGGTTGCTTAGGAGACCTGGCTGGAGTCCCTCAGCATGCCCAGGATTCCAACTCGCGACTGCTGGTGTGATAGACAGCATCTATACTCACTGAGCTACCCAGGCCACAACGTCTTTGTTCCTTGAACATTTCCTAATAGTTGCAAATTCTAAACTCAAAACAGCAGTGACAGACACTTTATTCATGATGACTTTAACATGATTAACGTTAAAAATGTTAACATGGTTTTAAAATGTGGACAATATTGTTCGTTGGCGGGATGCTCCCTGGATGCCTGGAACTAACGGAAATGAAAGTGTTCAGATTTCGGAAACAGTACCGCAGCAATGAAGTGAGACAGCTGGATATGTCCAAAACTAACAACGGAGCAGACATCTCCTCTCTGGTAGGTGGATTTATATGAACTAATTGTAAGTTTGATAGGTAGAGCTCTAAAAGTGACTATAGATCGCTCCCATTATAATGAATGAAGCTGCTCAAGTCACTTACTATTACATTCAGTCATTTAGCAGATGCTTTTTTCCAAAATGACTTTATTAAGAACACAAAATAAGAAATCCTTACCCTGTCCACAGGCCAAGCAGCTTAATTTGTTTATAATATTCCGATCTCTCCGCTAAGGAAATAATTGTGAGCACCTAAACTATGATACAATTTCATTGACTCTCTCGCGTAGACGCTCAGTATCAACAACATGTCTGGATAAGTCACTTCAGGTAAATATTTGATGTTCTTTGAGAAAACATGTTAACTCAGAGTTTTAAAGGAATCGGTAATGATACCAGAAATGAATCAGGACCAGTAGCTTTCTAATTCATTTGTTATTGTTTACATGCTTGAAATGGTCAACACCCAAACGTAAATTACATTTCAGAGCTACGACAGAGGGGAGGATTTGCTGTGTATAATGTCTTAAATTTCAGTTTGTTCCACACTCAAAAGGTATTATGCAGCTTCAGAAAACTAATACAGTGTGTAAGTAATTTAGACTACTTTTATTATGCTTTCATAATATCCTTTTCGGAGCTTCATAACCTTCGTGACCACTCACTTTCATTGCTCAGAAAAAAAGCAGTATGAACATTGTGTAACATCTACTCTTAAGAAAGTCATACAGGTTTGGATCTAAATGTTTTTGAGTGAACTATTCCTTTTAGAGAGTTATTCCTGAACCAACAACAAAGAGAGGGAGCTCTCTTCGGACTCCAAACACAGTTTCCATCACAGCCAAAGCATGGAAAGCAGAAGAACATATCTCTCCTGTGACACTTACACTACAGGTCTGCTGGCCAATTCAGCCGATAGGACTATGCGACTATATATTATTCCACCTGTCAATGAAGAGCGTTACACACTGCTGTTGTTAACCCTGAACAACATATTTCCAATCTAGTGTAGCTATAGCATTCAAAGTGTCAGAGCTGAAAAAATAATATGTAATATCATTCTGCAAATCAATAGGAGACATTGCATTTACACTGGTATAAAAAGAGTGCTTAAAGGGATAGTTCACCGGTCATCATTTACTCACCCTCATGTTGTTCCAAACCTCTATGCTGTTATATTTCTGTGGAACACAAAAGACATCGTCACTATGAGCTGCTTTATGGAAAAAACCTGCGTAAGGATTCCATTTCTAAGGAGAAAATGTCTCCTTTCGTGTTTTTGGAACAACATCGGGGTGAGTAAATAATGACAGAATTTTCATTTATGCATGAACTGTCCCCGATGTTTGACTCATTAGGTAAAAATGCAAAGTGAAAGGTGCTCACGGGTTTACAACGCTTGAGTCTGAAGGGCCCTTCCTGTCTCAGCTTGTAGTACAGATAGTAGAGGCTGAATCCAAATGTGGAGGGGGCGTGGTCAAACACAACATGCAAATTTGAGCCGAGTTGAGACACATTGAGCATCTTTGGCTTCCAGACTACCAGAGAAAAGAGAGAATTCATGTTAGTTTTAGTTTTGAGAGCTGAAAGAATGATTCAAGTGTTTCACATGGCGAATGGCTCGACTAACAACAACAGAAAAATTGGACTTGACATCTTTTTCTCTCTAAAAGACTCACATGGTTTGCAGACAATGTTATCTGGGCCAAGAAGAACTTCACAAACTGTGGGAACACAACAATAGAAACAGGAAAAAGAAATTACTTCTATAACAAGAAAGTGTTTTTACACAACCTTTATGGTTATAATATGACACTATAACTGATGGTAAAATCTGAACGCAATTTGTCATTTGTGTAACAGTTTTTTTCTTCTTCTCTAAATGTAGGACAGAATAACATACTCAGCGCAAGCATGCAGACGTGATTGCATGGCCGACACATTTCAAGCATACATTTTTCAGTTTCTATGGTGATAAAAAGCTTCAGTGGTGCGATAAGTTACTTTCAAAAGTATGTTCCATTAAATGAGTGTAATTATTCAGGTAGCTAGCTAAGAACATGTCAACATTAGTTTTAAAATCTTTTTAAAACTGACCATAAAAGACTAAAGTTTACACTAATGCCAGCTATAGCACCCCTTGTGGCCACACTGAGAATGCACGCTTCTAAACGCAATTAAACGTGAAATTGAGCTTACTTAAAAAGCAATTGCATTCACGTACTTGACTAGTAAGTAAACGCAGACATGAACGATCTGCATCGCAGGCAAACGGTATTTGCGTTTTTGTGGTGGCAACAAGCCTCAATGGGGAGGTAGAGATACTTGCAAATGTCTGTGCCATTAAATGAGTGTTATTATTTTGGTAGCTAGCTATAAACATAAACATGACATAAACTGACCGTAAATGGCAAAATTTCACGCTTATGCCTGCAACAGCACCCCTTGTGGCCACACTGAGATAGCAACGCGCACTTGCCATGCGTTATGAATTGTGCTTGGACACATTTCTGAGCACAGTGTAGTGTGAAATTAGGTTTGCATAGCTAGCATTCACGTACTTGCATATAATATGTTTCGTGCCTAATACTCACTGTTAGTGCGCAGAAAAGATGGTGGAAAAAAACTATCGTTCAAGAATGTGGGAAATGGCACGATTCTGACCATGTAGTCCGTCTCAAAGTCGAGCCCCGTGAAAGGTTGAGAGCTCATCTTCTGTTGGGGAAAACACAAAAAGGTGCCAAACAAGCGAAAATAAATGTAAAGCATTATTGAACATGGCTGAATCTGATATAATAAGCTTTCAGGGTGATTTTAATATTATTAAGCTTTCTACAGATTCTGTTTCACTGAAAACCCAAATACTTACAACAGTTTTGTAAGAGAAATTAAGCTGTCGTGGATCTTTCAGAATCATGTGCTGGCATTGTTTTCCTTCAGGGTTCTTGTCCTCCAAATACACCCGGAATCCTTTGACGTGTTCAATACCTTTGCGAATAAAACAGGTTATGTGAATTAAAGGGGATTACATTATATAAAAGCACAGGTATATACACAAACGGCTGCAGTGCACCTGTGCAATTCATTGTTTAAAAAAATTGGTTTGAAAGACCATAATTGTGGTTTTTAATTTCAGGTAATTGATGTTTGCATTGTGTCAAGAGTGTTTATTGAAAACTTTAATGGTGCTCAACTAGCTCTAGATTTTATATTGGAATGATCAAAGCCCAACATCACAAAAGTGATCCAAATCATTGTAATTATTAATATTAAAATGGATTGCATGGGGGGGGGGGGTAGTCCCACCCAAAACTCTCACTATTGAACTTCCTGTAACCCTGCTAATGTCCTGCAACAATCTTACAGGAACACCACGAACCTTTAAAGAGCGAGGTTAAAATGCAACGGCTCTTAACCATTTGTCTTCGTTTTTTTAATCTTCCTTTTTTATTAGCACCCCTAAAGGAAGGGAGAAGCTTTTACCTCAGCGAGATTCTGAGTGTGTGCATGCCAGCGGAGCTCTCCCGTGCCCTTCAAAGTGTGCCAGCCATCTCCCTTTTAATTAGATTTCTGTCTTATCAGTTGCAGAGGGAAGAGGGCAGAAGAAAAGGCTCCCGCACACATTCCGTGTGGTTCCGATTACCGCAGTGGGGTGCGAGGCCTGAGAGGGCCCAGTCTTTGTGCCGGGGTGTAACTCCACACCTACACCAGCATACAGATAGCATCAAGAGAGAGCCGCCCCATCACATGCTCAATCTTCAAAAACACGACTGAAGGTGAGAAAAAGCGGTAGAACCGGTTGTGCATTCTTTTATATGTTGGTCTTAAATCTCTCAAAGTGTCTTTTAGACGGTAGCTTTAATTTAATGGAATAGTTCACCTAAAAACACAAATTCCATTGTTATTTGCTCACCCTCATGTGGTTCCACACCATTATGACTTTCTTTCATGCAATGAAAATTGTATTTTTAATAATTGCGATTCAATTATTGATATCAGGAATGGACATTTGTATTATTAATAAATGTAACATTTGATATCAGAAAGTTTATTTTTACTAGTAAGTAATAAATTCCAGATTTGCCATTAAAAGGAATATTCCATATTCAAAATGCAGCATCACATCCTGCTTTCCTGTTTCACTCAAGAAAGAAAGTCATAAGGGTTTGGAACGGCATGGGGCCGAGTAGATGACAGGATTTTAATTTCTGGGTGAACTATTCCTTTAGGCTCAGGACATGAGGAAAAGGCCCCACACCCAACGCTTTTCATCTGTGAGTTTCTTTAATATACACCTGAGCTGTGTCAAGTCCTGCCCCAGTCAAAAGGATTAACCTCGAGCGAACAACAGGTCACATTGTCCCGTTCGTCAAGCGAGAGCTCGCATTACCACGCTCAATAGCGCCCTGGCAGACGGAAGCAAATGACACCCCCGGCTTTCGTACAATCCACACACGCACACATTCCTCCGAGGACAGAAATCACAGTGCTGCTATGTTCCGATCTCTTTCCCGTCTCTCGGATGGATCTGTGGGACTGTGAGGCTAAAGAATAATGCAGTTGGGAGGGGGAAAACCTGCGGCTTTGATCAGGAAAGAGCAGAAGCTCTCTTTGAAGACTAGGTCTTTCTGTGTTCTCCTCTCCGGTTCCATTCTCTCCGGGCTTAAGATACGCAGAGATAAATCACCCTCATGTGCAACCACCCGTGCAACACACATGCACTTTATAATGCGTCTTTGTTATGGGTTTGTGGACTAATGGAAATGCTGTCAGAAATCTGTTTTTAGGACACCAACTTTTTTTGTAATATAACCCAATGGCTTAGATTTTAAAATGGGCATTGTCACTTTTTCAGTAGTAAACCAAACACGCAAGGGGAAGGAGATGGACCACTCGTAGAAAAATTCAAGGTGAAAATCACAACACTCAGTACGATGGCTATAGGAATTAAAGTCCCACATTTCAGTTAAAGGATGTTCACACACACAAAAATTAATAATTCTGTCATAATATACTCACCCCCAATTTGTTAAAAATCCATTTAACTTTCTTATGCAGAACATGAAAGGAGATGTTTTAATGAATATCGCGGGCTGTTTCTTCAACACAACGGCAGTGGATAGCAGAGGTTGACTGACAGTGGATAACGGATTAATCGGCCGATAGTTTTTAAAATTGATTTAAAGAACGTCAAAAAGTTCAGAAAAAAAATCTTATTCTTTCCTTTCTTTGATGGGCACAGACAAAGAGTCCTAAATGAATAAAATGCCAGATGCAGTATATTGTTCAAACATAATTCCCAAAATAATGAAAAAAAATAAAGATTTGGTACATAACGGGGGACTTAAGTATAAAGAAGACTGAAACAAGACAGTTTAATTCTTATTTTGAAATGAAGAATTAATAAAGAAATTAAAAATCGGCAACAATCAACATTTTTTGGAACAAACAAGTTTAGTTCCAAAAAGCAACTATCGGCACTGATTAATCGGTAAAACCGATATATCGGTCTACCTCAAGTGGATAGTGCCTCACATTAAAGCTTAAAGAAGGACCCAAACGATCCACAAAAGTAGCCCATGTGACTCCTCATATTCCCAGTCTTTTGAAGGGATACGATAGATTGTGTTAAAGATCTTGCGTTGTTTTTCATTTAAAACCAATCAACAAACTCCTCTCATGAATGTGCAACGGAGATCAAGATTTTCACTGTAAAATAAGTTGCATTTCAGGTTCTCACCAAATCCTATGGATTTTAAGCTTTAAAGTGAGGCAATATCCACTGCCATTGTATTGAAAACAGCCAGCAATATTCACGGAAACGTCTCCTTTCGTATTCTGCTTAAGGTTTGGAATGACACAAGGGTTAATAAATGATGACAATTTAAATTTTTGGTGAACTATTCCTTTAAAAAGAACCAGAAGAGCCATATTTAAAAAGTGTAAATGCAAAGTTGCATTGTATTGTGCACAAAGTCTCTCTAAAGTCATTTATATTTAGTGAATTACTGTTGTTGTTTTTTATTATTATTAGCTGTATTAAGTGTAAATCGATATGTCTCTGTTTGATTCCAGCATTGGGGAGTAACGTTACCATCTTAACTATTTTTCAGTAGCTCAGCTGTTTGCAAACAGAGTTTTTGGGGGAATCAATCAAATTAATATTTTTGGGGGAATATTGCTCATGAAACCTGTTAAGAAAATATCCTGGTAATATTTTACTCCAAATCAATAACAAGTTTTTAAATGATATTTAACAAATATAATGAAGGGCCATTACGATTTTTACATTGTGACATTATTTTCAGGACACTTAAGCACATTTTACCCCCCTAATTCTCATTACCGCAATGTTTTACTTTTACTATTCACATTGTTTTCAATGATTATTCTCATTACTGTAACATTCATTTTGTTCTGTAATATAGTAAAAAAGATGCTGTTGTACAGTGATTTTCTGAATTAAAATCAGCTAAATTGAAAGGCAGTACCAAGTGTGTACTACTACTACTATAAATTATTTTCAATTTAAAAAGCAAAAATAATCATGTTGCGGTAATGAGATTATAATCTCTCTTTTTTTTTTAATTGTGGTAATGACAATTGTGGGTTAAAATATATGCAACCATCATGAAAATAATTTCACAATGTAAAAAATCTTTAACTAGGCTTCATTTTCTATAGGCAAATTCATTTATATTTGTATATATATATATATATATACACTCACCTAAAGGATTATTAGGAACACCATACTAATACTGTGTTTGACCCCCTTTCGCCTTCAGAACTGCCTTAATTCTACGTGGCATTGATTCAACAAGGTGCTGAAAGCATTCTTTAGAAATGTTGGCCCATATTGATAGGATAGCATCTTGCAGTTGATGGAGATTTGTGGGATACACATCCAGGGCACGAAGCTCCCGTTCCACCACATCCCAAAGATGCTCTATTGGGTTCAGATCTGGTGACTGTGGGGGCCATTTTAATACAGTGAACTCATTGTCATGTTCAAAAAACCAATTTGAAATGATTGGAGCTTTGTGACATGGTGCATTATCCTGCTGGAAGTAGCCATCAGAGGATGGTACATGGTGGCCATAAACGGATGGACATGGTCAGAAACAATGCTCAGGTAGGCCGTGGCATTTAAACGATGCCCAATTTGCACTAAGGGGACTAAAGTGTGCCAAGAAAACATCCCCCACACCATTACACCACCACCACCAGCCTGCACAGTGGTAACAAGGCATGATGGATCCATGTTCTCATTCTGTTTACGCCAAATTCTGACTCTACCATCTGAATGTCTCAACAGAAATCGAGACTCATCAGACCAGGCAACATATTTCCAGTCTTCAACTGTCCAATTTTGGTGAGTTCTTGCAAATTGTAGCCTCTTTTTCCTATTTGTAGTGGAGATGAGTGGTACCCGGTGGGGTCTTCTGCTGTTGTAGCCCATCCGCCTCAAGGTTGTGCGTGTTGTGGCTTGAATCAGTCGGCCCATTCTCCTCTGACCTCTAGCATCAACAAGGCATTTTTTCCCACAGGACTGTAGCATACTGGATGTTTTTCCCTTTTCACACCATTCTTTGTAAACCCTAGAAATGGTTGTGCGTGAAAATCCCAGTAACTGAGCAGATTGAGAAATACTCAGACCGGCCCGTCTGGCACCAACAACCATGCCACGCTCAAAATGGCTTAAATCACCTTTCTTTCACATTCTGACATTCAGTTTGGAGTTCAGGAGATTGTCTTGACCAGGACCACACCCCTAAATGCATTGAAGCAACTGCCATGTGATTGGTTGATTAGATAATTGCATTAATGAGAAATTGAACAGGTGTTCCTAATAATCCTTTAGGTGAGTGTATGTGTGTATGTGTGTGTGTGTGTGTGTGTGTGTGTGTGTGTGTGTGTGTGTGTTTTTTTTTTTTATAAATGTATTTGTTTCTTTTGATTTTATGAGTTAAATAGGAACAGGCATTCTCTTGACTGGTTTCAGCTGGGATAGAAGAAAGTATTTTAACATCCAAAAAATGACATTTCACCTTTGGCAAGCTATAATTCCAAAGTAATTTCCCCAACACTCCTGAGAAGACACCTACCGAGTGGACTTGCCATCCAGTGTACCACCACGGCCGCCTGGCTGTCACAAGACAAGTGACTGAAGGTGATGTTGTTCACTTCATGGATGGCGTGTTTCCCCACCGGATTCCAGTTTACAGAGCAGTCTAATTGGGAAAACAGAAAGAGAACGCAACACAGAGAGCGAGTGAGATCGAAGGACAGACAGTCAGCGGAGTGTTTCCCCAGTGAGAACATCGGTGAGATACTTTGGCAGAGTTCAGAGTGAAACTATGCAGCCATACAAGGAGACACCCCCACCCCCCTCTTTTTTCTGTCTTTCTTTCACTTGTTTTTTGCTCAGATAAGCAGGTAAAGGAAGAAGAGCAGTCGCCTGTGTCCGCCTCACACCCCGCCGCTCTTCTTCACGCGAGTGCTATTGTGATGCTAACAAGGATGGCTTTTAGCCGTGGCCGTTCCCGTTCGTAGTCACACACAATGAGAAATGACTACAGAGGAATCTGGATTCGCTACAGAAGGAGAAATGTGACTTTTCAATGCATACAGCGCTTTAGGGGCGGACAACAGCTTGGGATGCTTGACAGAAACAATGTTAGTCATTAATGAAATAATAAATACTCTATTAAGCCAAGCAAAGAGAATCAATTAGGGTGGATCTCACAAAACCTAACAAGAACACGCTCTGGTATTTCAAATAAGAAATTATATTTTTCTGAAATAAAATGAAACTTGTTTTTAGGGCCATTCAGATTTCGTCCATATACAGTACTGTACAAAAGTTTAGCACTTGTGAAAATTGTTGCATAGTGAGGATGTCTTCAAAAATAATGACATAAATTGTTTTCATTTATCACTTAATGTCTTATCTTTTCTATCTGCAAAATTAACATTTATATTTCCCATTAACATATTAAAGCTGAAAATATAAATAACCATTTTAAGACAAATGCTTTTGTGAAACATCTTATGTGCCTAAAACTTTTGCATAGTACTTTATAATATATATTTATTTATAACTCACGATAATGAGAAAATTCCTCTTATGTAATAATAATAATAATAATAATAATAATAATAATAATAATAGGCAAATAAGGTGCCTGAGGTGATAAAAATGAGAAATCTTCTAAAAATCTAGTCTAATCACATTAAAGGCTTTACAAAAATATCAAGTGATGTAACCATTAAGTAAAAGGTATTAAAATACTGTCTTTGAATACTTGTAAGTGTACACAATTTTTAAGGTAACAAAAACTATATCCATCAGTTTTTTCCAAATATCTTGAATTTTTGAGTCACATATATAATTGTTTTCCTAAGTTACTCCATTTGACCTTAACAAAATGTGCCTTTTTGTAAAACATTTCAAAATATATATTCTAAAAAACGTCTAAAGGGGCTGTTTTCATGGCAAGATCAAGGTAGTTTTAAAAACTAATGTACACAATATAGAATATAAAACAGGAATATACGCAACGGACATTACATAATAACTTTCATTTCAATATTTGATAAAAAAAAAAAAAGTAAAATTTTCCCTGGCGAGACATTTTTGAAAACATCCACAAAAAACGCTGCCTAGTGGCATTAAAAAGAGATGAGGATTTTGGGGATAACAGTAAAAGTGCTTATTTGCCATGAAAATGTCACAATGCAAATTTTTTTTTAATAAGATGCAAAATAGAAATTCTTATCATTTAAAATAATGATAATAATTTTAGAGTGACCAGGCCAATTCTTGCAAGATTTAGCCTCCTGACCGGGCACTGCAGTTAGAGAGAGGTTTGACCATAAAGTTGCTTACTGTCATATCGCAATGTGACTGCAAGCTTGCGACCACTCTCATCAAAACTGGACAACTGCGATCCCTGGAGAGAGAGAGAGAGAGAGAGAGAGAGAGAGAGAGAGAGAGAGAGAGAGAGAGAGAGAGAGAACAGAAGCACAACATAGTTCATACATGCCCATCACTTCCACTTTATTTCAATATAACATCTGAACTCCACTGTTATGGCAGCACATGGGCGGCTGAGAACCAATCAGCAACTTGCGTAACAGGAATGCACACTTGAGCATTCAAAACCACCAGCACTTGATGTGGTGACAGCCACACTGCACAATCCCACAATTATGAGGCTCCTGGCATTCAACAACTCTGTGTTCATTGCCAAACACTGAATATAACCCTCGAGATTACAGAGGAGGGCGCCCCGAAACAATATAGCCGCTCAAGCGGCATTCACTGACCCAGAATCAGCCGTTTATACACAAACGATGAACTCAGGTGAGATAATGAGCTGTTACCCCTGATTCGAATACAGCTCTTGAAGGTGTTTCAAAAGAAGTCAAAGCAAATATGCTTGCGTGACAGAACCAGACAGACACACCCGAGACAAGAGAGCTTTGTAATCAGCGTGCCAGATCAGAGCGAATGTACAAAAACAAACAAGTTGATAAATAAAATAGGGATTATATAATAAAGCGCATGTACTCCAAAGAAAAGTAACCGAGTGAAGGTGTTTTCACGGATGTGGAATGACACTAAACCAGCTCTGCTTTGAGGTCACTGCACTCTTGTGTGTATTACAGATCTTATCGTCTTCCATGCTATCTTGGATAAAGGAAGTTGTTTGACATGGTGGGATGATATACAATTCAGTCCTCCCAGGAGATGTGCTTAAAGCCTAAAATATTGAGATATCATGCTAGGAAAATTCTTTAAAAGGTCAATTTTCATTTACTTTCCAATTGAGCAGAGCAATGGTCAAAAAAATTCTAATTATGCAAGAGTACGTACCAGTCCAATCTGATTGGACACACTGTGCTCCAAGAGATTGGTGTTCCATTATTTTTAGGGCTGTCAATTGATTGTTTGGCACAAACCATTCTGATGGTTGATGTGAACATTAACTGAAGCTCCTGACCAGTATCTGCATGATTGTATGTACTGCAGCCACATGATTGGCTGATTAGATAATTGCATAAATGATTGTTGGTGCCAGATGGAACTAGAATTTACTAGGAATGGTTCCAAAAACAAAAATCATCCAGTGAGAGACAGTTCTGTGGACGGAAACATCTTGTTGATGAGAGAGGTCAACAGAAAATGGCCAGACTGGTTTGAACTGAGATGCGGGTTGGCGCTGTTTTGGTAACATGAGAGCGCAACCTACACAATATTAGGCAGATGGGTTTTTGTTTTTTAATCCCCTTTTCTCCCAATGTTGGAAAGCCCAATTCCCACTACTTCGTAGGTCCTCGTGGTGGTGCGGTTACTCGCCTCAATCTGGGTGGCAGAGGACAAGTCTGTTGCCTCCACTTCTGAGACCGTCAATCTGCGCATCTTATCACATGACTCATTGTGCATGACACCGCAGACACTCACAGCATGTGGAGACTCATGCTACTCTCCACAATACACACACAACTCACCACATGCCCCATTGAGAGAACCACTAATCACCACCACGAGGAGGTTACCCCATGTGACTCTACCCTCCCTAGCAATCGGGCCAATTTGGTTGCTAAGGAGACCTGGCTGGAGTCACTCAGCACGCCCTGAGGCAGATGGTTTTAATGTTGTGGCTGATCAGTGTATGCTTATGACTTTATTAAAACATGCAGCAACAAAAAATTCAGTCGAGAGACTTGAGTAAATGTATTTTACTATTGTTTATTGTGCATAGAGATTAGATTTTAAGTTGTTATAAACTGAATCGTGTTTTCAGGTGAGTTGATTGAGACTAGTTTATCTTGATATGCTTTAGACACGCAGAACATATTCATGTTTGTGCATTAGTGTCTATATTGGGTGCTTTAAGTGCAAAACTTTAATGAAGAAACTTTAATCAATATTTGACAGTCATATTTGACATGCAGGATCACTGCATGAAACACTGATGACAACAAACACCCTTATTATAGTAACTTCATTGAATAAAAGGTAATAATCAGCAATATGCTTTCACATATGGCTTTATTTAAATGTTTGCGTGTGAAAACAGTGACACCAGGATGTTAGAATTACGTACAAGTGATGTAATAACATAAACTGGCTCATTGAAACTAACTGTCCGAAAGAATTGGTTTGCGTAAATAAATCAGACTTCCCCCCCATTACTGTGCAGAAGTGTGCTGCTTGTACGGCTAAAGTTGTGCTTACTGCCCCCTACTGTCAGGGACTCATAAAAACATGAACGGGATACTTCAAGCTTGAAGTGCTCCGATGGTGGGAAAATTCCCTATTACGGTCCTGGATTATGATTGTGTTAATTTTTTCACCACATTAGTTTTTATATAATAAGTCGCACTGAATTAAAGTGTTAAACTGACAGTGCTAATTATTGTTTTGGCAATTAAGCATATTTTCCCCCCAATTCACTTTAAAGTAATGGCAAAATATATTATATAAACAGTAAAGCCCTGCCTTTAAATGATGGTCTATTCAATTATATTTAGTTTAGGCCAATTGTATTGAAGGTTTATGAAAAATGGGTTTAACTGTCATGAAAATCACAATACTGAGATATCGGGATAGGAAATCTATTTTAAAAGGTTGATTTTACTTTACTTTATAAAAAGCATAACCACCAGCGAATAGGCTAATGAGAAATTATAAAACAGTAGTTCATATACAGTATATATAACATATAAAAATGATCACAATAGGAAACAAAACCAACAGAGCTGACCTGCTGACATTATTGGATTCAACAACTGTAACTTAAAATATATTATCAGTAAGTCTTAAAATAAAAAGTTTGTCATTTTTGCTTTTACACTGTCAAAAAAAAAAAGTTTATATTTCACAGAAAGAAATAAAAGTAATGGGCCAAGAAAGTCTCTCTTTTTTCAGGTTTAAAACAACATTTTAAAATGGCTTCACAATACAGAAAATGCCAATGATATTTCACTTCCATTAGAATAAATGAAGCAGCATGTTTTATTTGTGGGGAAACTGCCCTTAAATTGTTGTTTGAGGAGAGATCTGTAATCCAATATAAACTAATATAATCCCAGATGAACTGGACAACTCACCACAACACATTTTCTGTAAGTCTCTAACAAAAAAAAAACGCTTTACATAAGTGCAAACACCAGCAATACAGTCCACGGCCAACTGATTCATCAAGCTCTAATCACTGCTGTGCTTACTGAAACGCTCAAGACAAATCTGTCTTAATGACATTCTCTGGACCACTTCCACAGGATGTGTATTGATGACGGATTGACCTCCTGATCTCGTGGACCCCGTACCTGGTCCAGATGTACAACCAGAGAGAACTACAGAGAGACAGACAGGCCACAGGGAGGCGAACCACGAAAGAACTTCAGATTCAAATCGGTCTAAAATCCTCTACTGAGCCATTCTGTCAATTCAAACAGGGGTCAGATACAAGTAGATCCATTACTAAAATCAGTTAACTGATGGTGTGATTCCAAAAATGGGAGAAAACTCATTTTTGTGTTGTTTTTCCCCAGTTGGAGGGCCTGTAACTCCAGAAATATTAAAGATATCTTCATATCCTTTTATATTCTTATTTCTAACAAACTTTCCTTCAGATATCTCCATATTTTAGTCCCTGTATATGAGTTTTTGTGGAAAAACATCTTGTGCCCTTCTCAAAGTTTAACACCGCAGTTATCTGCGTTAATGAACTGAGGGGAATGAAAGCACAAACTAATTTGGCTCATAGCCCTCGGCCTTGCTTTTAAAAGGAGGGATTTTAGGTAGCAAAAAACATTTACAGCCCTGTAGACGAAGGGGCCGTCAGGCTAATTCCTCATTTAGCATCAGAATAAAGTGAGAAAGTTAGCCACACTGGAGCTTCACTAATGGTTCCTGCCATGCTGTCCTGGGGTTTAACACCACATGCCCAGCAGGGTCCTGAGTTCACCGTAGACAGACAGCTGCTGCATGACTGTTACACACCTGTAGCCAATAAGACAAGCTGTTTGTGACCACAGACTCACACTTTTGAGACTTGCGGCAGCCTTTAAGTCTCTTTCTCAAGACTCAAGATTTCCCTGCAAGCGCCCCCGCGACAGTGTGTGCATCAGCCAGATGCAGTTTCAATCTCTCACATAAGTAGTTACTTACATGACCTGCTTCTGTATTATTTGAACTTTAATAAAGCTGTAACACATTAAATATAAATGCATTTAAGATATAACGCCGGGGTGTTTCCTTTAAAGACGCTCAACATGCAAGTTTTGCTTCAGCGGTGTGGCAGATCCACTTATTCCACAATGAGAGTGCTTCTGTATTTACTTATTTTGTATTATTCCTTCATACTTTGGGATCTACATCACCTGAAGCGGTTTGTAAGGTTTAGCGTGCATCTGGACATGTGTTTTCTTCCTCTCCTCAGTCGTGCACAAACTGCAGTGCTGCTCTCACGCGTCATCGTCAGAGTTTCATATGATCTCATGTTACTGTAAATGAGATCAAACAACTATTTGACCATTAACTTTTTTAGACAATTTTTTTATGGCCGACGCTGTCGCCAATTGCAGGAACATTTGTATTTTTGTACATATCTTGCAAGCTTGGATTGCAATCGCACTTAGCAAGTATGAGATTTTATGTTTATTTGATTTCAATTAAAATCTTTTGTAAGAAATCTCTTTGCATAAATGTGTGCTTGAAAGGAAAAAAATAGGGAGGGGTGGGGTTGCAGGGTTGCATAATGCCTCCTAACAAGTTTGTCACACTCTCCCCAACACCCTTTTACGACCATCCTGAACAAGTACCACCTCCCCCCCTCTCCTTCCCTTTGTACCTGCGGGCCGTTTGTCCCGCTGAGAGGAGCGACTTGAAAACCCTCCGCAGTCGTTGTGACGTGTTGGCCCTCTCTGCACTAATGGTACCAGCATCCTATAAACTTCAAATGGACAGTTTGGGCTGGGGGTGTTGCAACTAGGCCCATAAACTCGCTGCATCTCATGTGGCAAATGAGCAGAAATGTTGCCCGAGAGGTAAAACAAGGAGGTCAGTCCCCGGTCAAACAAGGTTCCCTGTGCTTTATTAGCCCCTAAATAGTGATCGTAAAAGAGAGAAGACTGTGTGCCTTTTGTTTAATGAGCACGTCATTAAATGCCCTGTGAAAATTAAGAGAACACATGATGACCCAAGTCAAAACCAATCTAATATTTTGGGAAACTGATCAGGGTGTTGTATTTGCACTTACAAATAAGTGGCATGGTGATCCCATGGGTTTGGGTTATGCACTATGGTACTAACCATGGTAGCATTAGCATTGTGGTATAATTGCCATTTCTGACCTCTGCAGGATCATTATGCACACTTACAAAAATTGTACCTATGGTAGGTTGATGGTACCTTGCTTCCATTGAAGTACACAACATGTTATGTAGAACATTCTCAAATCGTGCTGGATAACATGATCTTCGTGTTTTGTTCATGCCAGCTTGTGTGCATTAAATGGCTTTAAAAATGTGAAGTGGGTTAACCATCAAGTGAAGCGTTTTTAAATACTTTCTTTGCATCTTATATACACATGAATAATAACAGCACTGACCCTCATACATAAGACATGCTGAAATTCATGTTAAAATTTTATTTTCTAGCTAATTATTATCTTGCTGATCATGTAATTTGTAATTAAACTATTTGAATTATATTGGAAAATGCAAAAGTTAAAGCATTTTCATTTGCTGACTTTTGGACCCCAAATATAAAAGTACCACGGTATTACCATTTGACAACATCACTGTACCAGGGGATAAGCAAAGGGAGATGAACCAAAAATGTAGATCAGTGTAAAATGTTAAGCAACAACATGAAAATTTAAGCTTCATTCAAAATCCCCCTCTGATTGAACACACACCTGGCATGGCCAACAGACGCCATTAAAGAGAAGAACTTTTGTTGGCTATTGTGTGGCTTCATGGGATACGAGCATGTCAGAACATACTGGAGGCAGGTGGGAATGGGGGGGTGCGTGCTTGCTGTAGCACACCAAAGCCTGATCCAAACAGGTGTTCTGCCTTCTTTCCAAATAATAACAGTAATTATATCTTCTAAACGTGGAAAAAAAAAAAGATTTCTACATTTGTTTCTTTTTATGCATTTCCCCTTTCTTCTACCCTCCCCTGGGCAGAACATGACCCTGAAGAGAAAGATATGCCGCGAGGCAAACAAACTGCGGTAGAAGAGCTCAGCAGCTCTGCCCACTCCCATGTAGAGATGTTGCGATTATACGGTTTCACTATTAATTGCGATTAAAAATGTCACAGTTAATTACCGTAAGAATTTTGAATCTATGGTTTAAACTGTGAAAGGTTTTATTTTAACGTAAAATAAATAAATATATATATAAATAATGTACAAATATATAATATAAAGCAGTTTTTCGGTGCAAGCCCAAATGTGAAGATCTCCTGCGCTTGAGCCTGACTGTTGCTATGGTTACGGACAGTGACCACGTGGAGCTTGGCCAGGTGAAAAACTGTGAAACTGGTGCTTAGACACACAAACCCCAAAATATAGAGGAATTTGATTTACCAGACTCACATATACTAGAAAAGCTACATTAATCATCTGTTTGGGAGCGTTTGAATGACAGGGTTACTAAGGGCAATGGATGTAAAGAAGTCTGAGGACAGAAGTCATAAAAAGATACACATCCTACAAATGGGACAGGTTGACAAGATGTTCCACTAGTCGTCCAACAACAAACTAGTATTTTTTGTTGTGGTACTTCTAAAGGGATGAATTAAGAGATGCAACTTTTCATAATATTCAAGCGTGCTGTGCATTTGCATGTAGTTACTATCAGCGTGTAAACTTTGAGAAGATGGGTCTTAAATGATCTTCATTATTTAAAGCATTGCTTGCGTACAAATGTACAGCATTGACCAATACATGTTTGCTCCCTTTATTATGCATAGTCCACAGGTTTATTTGTGAAGTATTGAGGACAGATTAAAGAACGGTATTTTTATGGAGTCTGTTCTGTTGCTGATTCTTTATGGTGGGGTGTCTGACAAACAACAGATTGCTCTATTAAACTGCTGCAGAAGAAAAAACTGATGGATGCCGTGAACTGTGTTGCGCACCCACCCTAATCTTACAGTTATGCAGTTCTGAAGACTCCAAGTACTCCAGTTACATTGAAGCGAATCATTCAGCACCCAGCATGCACATAAGCAATCTAGTGGCTCTCTCTACACTCTCAAACTACTTATACATGTCTATCCATCCTTAGAATCTGCTACATTTATTTGAGAAATGTTTTATACTTAAGACTGGTTTTCAAAGAATATATATTTTTATGTTTATATATTGTTATTATTATATACTATGAATGTACTTTTATTATATTTAGGGCTGTGAATCAATTAAAAATGTTAACTAATTATTCGCTAAGTTTTCTGAGCGAATAAATTATGGTACATGATACATTATAACAAACGTTAAAAAAAATTAGTTTTACTTTATACGTTATCTCAAAGAACTTGCCAGAAATTGGTTGGTCATCATTTATTTTAATTACTTAAATACTTTTTACTCTTCCCTTTTTTGCAGATAGATTTTTACAGGTATTAATCTTGTATACAAGTATATGTAAACATGCCATTGAATCAGTGGACATGTTGTAATTAAAATTTGGGGAAACATTTTTAGGACGCCCCTGGGTCTAAATATAATGCGCTCATAATGAAAGGAACCAAATTCATAGCACATCTGATACTCTGAAAACACTGTAATAATGCACAAACAGGACAGAGCAGGGTATATACACTTTAAAGAGCAGCGAATCTTTTGGTTTCGGTTCTTTTCAGCGAATTGGCCAAATAGGTTAGCAAAAAGGTTTGAATCGATTGGCTATTCAGTTTGACAAGTTCGGACTGCTAACTCTCTGAATAATTTGCAGCAGTTTCTCGCTCTTTAAAACAGCATATGGATATTTTAGAAAATGGAATACAAACATTAAGTGAATATTTACCTGCAATCAACAAAAGACAGATTTTTTGAGAGGTAACTTTGAGAAACTTCCATTGGTGCTGTGTCTTGTTAATAAGGGGCTGTTCACACATTGTTGTGAAGTTTTGCCCATTGTACAAAAGTGCCTGGGTTTGTTCCTGGCAGGCTGCAGATGCTCCAACCCCACCCACACCCTAATCCAAGCCTGTAAGGCTGAGTAGCCTGCCAGGAACAACTCGGGACACCTATTGTGTGAAGTTTGACATCAACAACAAATATTTGTAAAGCATTTACTTGCATCAAAAGTTGTTGAGCCCATTTTCATATTCTAGTAACATCTGATAATATGTTTAGTTGCATTTTATTATTTGCAATTAACAGTTTTTTGGGGTGGTTGCAACCCACCGGTTGGAAACTACATAACTAAACTATCCGTTACTGCAGACCAACGCAGCCAGACCTGCAAGTGTCGTAAATGTACGAAATCAAACCATACTGCTTGGACAAGACAGACTAACCTTGCAGGCTTAAAGACATCACCTCCCATAAAATAAATCCAGTGCAGGATAGCGACCATCACCCGCAGTAAAGTTAAAGAGGGGTTAAGAGTCTGCAACAGGCGCTCTCCATCACTGTTTGTCTTACAGGCACTTACATGATATTGTGCTTTAGATGTTGCTGATTTGAGCATGCTAAGCTGCTCTCGCTGAGCTTGTTCCCCAGCACCGTGAAAACAAACAAAACCCCGAGACCACTTATCACTGTTTGTCCAATGAATTGCTTGGAATATAAAGAAACAGTGCATGTTCAGCCCTAGCTTGATTCACATTGTTGTTGCAGGAAAGTTCTTCTCTTAAAACAAGTTCTGTATAATCTCTCTTTAAAATCAAAACTTGCTCTGCCTCTGAAAACACTTTGCTTTTCAACTAATGTCAGACAGATTGTTACACATTTAATTAACTATATCACAATTCCAGTGGGTCAGTAGTTTACACAAGTTAACTGTGCCTTGAAAAATACCAAAATGATGTCAAGGGCAATTAGCTTCTGATAGGAGGTGTACTGAATTGGAGGTGTACCTGTGGATGTACTTTAAGGTCTACCTTCAAACTCAATGCCTCTTTGCTTGACATCATGAGAAAATCTAAATAAATCAGCCAAGACCTCAGAAACAAAACTGTGGACCTTCACAAGTCTGGCTCTTGGGAGCAATTTCCAAATGCCTGAATTTACCACGTTCATCTGTACAAACAATAGTACTCAAGTATAAACACCATGGGACCACGCAGCCATCATACCGCTCAGGAAGGAGACTCATTCTGTCTTCTAGAGATGAGTGTAGTTTGGTGCGAAAAAAGAGTAAATCAATCCCAGAACAACAGCAAAAGACCTTGTGAAGCTGCTGGAGGAAACAGGTAGACGAGTATCTATATCCACAGTAAAACAAGTCCTATATCGACATAACCTGAAAGGCTGCTCAGCAAGGAAGAAGCCACTGCTCCAAAACCACCATAAAAAAGCCAAACTACAGTTTGCATGTGCACATGGGGACAAAGATCTTACTTTTTGGAGAAACGTCCTCTGGTTTAAACATAAATGTAACTGTTTGGCCATATTGACCATCGTTGTGTTTGGAGGAAAAAGGGGCGAGGCTTGCAAGCCGAATAACACCATCCCAACCGTGAAGCATGGGGGTGCAGCATCATGTTGTGGGGTGCTTTGCTGCAGGAGGGACTGGTGCACTTCACAAAATAGATGGCATCATGAGGAAGGAAAATTATGTAAATATATTGAAGCAACATCTCAAGACATCAGACAGGAAGTTAAAGCTCGGTCGCAAATGGGTCTTCCAAATGAACAATGACCCCAAGCACACATCCAAGTTGTGGAAAAATGGCTTAAGAACAACAAAGTCAAGATATTGGCGTGGCCATCACAAAGCCCTGACCTCAATCCAATAGAGAGTTTGTGGGCAGAACTGAAAAACAAACCTGACTCAGTTACACCAGTTCTGTCTGGAGGAATGGGACAAAATTCCAGTAACTTATTGTGAGAAGCTTGTGGAAGGATACTCAAAACATTTGACCCAAGTTAAACAATTTAAGGCAATGCTACCAAATACTAACAAAGTGTATGTAAACTTCTGACCCACTGGGAATGTGATGAAAGAAAACTGAAATAAATAATTCTCTCTAGTACTATTCTGACATTTCACATTCTTAAAATAAAGTCGTGTTCTGAACTGGCCTAAGAGTAACTCTTAAAAGTGCACATTTTAAATAATGACATTTTGATTGCAATACTTAGTTGATACTGGTGTTTTCTGTGAAAATTTTAAGGTCACAAAAATCACACCCAAGCTTTGACAAATTGACTTCCTCTTGACACCGCTAGTATCTGTTAAATCCAATGAAATCTCTTTCTAAATGTCCAAACAAGAATGGAAATGAACATTTGCATTTGATTTGACAAATCTGACCATGACCTAGCTAAGCAGAGCTCTAACACACGTTTCTCATTACCACAACATATGTCTCCAATTGCATATTCCAAAAAGAGTCATTTTCCAGGACAATCACATTCGTGTTTGCTATCGGGGTACTTTGTTGTAATTAATTATACAATTTTTATGTGCACCTTTGTAGTGGATTCATGACTCATAGAAAAATAAACTAATTTGTCTGCTGTTACAAAGTAGTTACCGGAGAACAGTGCTGGTAAACCCATGGTACTTTGATATAGGCTGGTACCATGCCACTTACTTTTTTGTTAGTGTGGTATTCAAAACCATCCTTCACTAGGTCAGTGAATGATGGCAAAATTTGACCATAATTTGTCCAAAATCTCCACAAATCTTTGAAATACTCCTTTCTTTTTTCTTATGGTCAAAACATTTTATTAAATCAATTGCATGCAAACTAAAAATGGTGAAAAAAACGTTTAACTTCTTGAAAACAAAAATACGACAGACCTTTTCTAAACATGTTGCCCTCAGCAGTAACTTTCTTCAGGAACACTAGCATTCATTCAGATGTTATTTTTTGCATTTGTGTGAGGCTCTGAATCTTAATTTGTGTGGCGGCATTTCCGTACGCTGGCTCAATGCTGCAGGTGATCATGTGGCATTACTGAGCAATTATGGTCCATTCAGAGCATGTCTGCAACTCAAGACAGCTACAAACATCCTGGTGCTCATGAGAGGGGCTAAAGGAGTTCTGGAAAGATTTGAAATCAACAACTGAAATCAATCATTCACATTGAAGATGAGCTTGAATTAAGCTTAAAAATCAAAACATAAATTCCACAAATATGTCAATGTCTGTAGAGTTTTAGAGGTTAAGTTTATATAACGCAAATAATATTAATTCAAATAAATTTATACTTTCTGTACAAAGCTAACTTTTGTCAATGAACAAATTGTCTTCCTTCTTTAAACAGCCATAACAATGCATTACAGACATGACCATTACGGACAATTCATATCAAATCGTGGATAATCAATGGGTGAATAACTAATCTTCGAGCTCCGATGTGCATTTATTTACATAGTGTATTCTGAGTTCTTGTGCTAATTTGAAGAGAGAGAGCGAGAGAGAGAGATGAATGAATAAATAGGCGAATCAAAGTGATGCTAACTCACCACTTGACATACCCAAGACATACACATACCTCTCTGTTTTATATATAATGTTACTCGTTTACAGTTCAAGGTTGCTTTTGTCAACTAATACTTTAAATAGTCATTGCTAAAATTATTTCTGTGGCATATTCATGTTTAACAAGTAAATTATAATTTTGAAATGACTATGAATACTTGGTATGAAATATTAAATGTATGCTGACCTTGTCGCTGACAAGTCGTTGTTGCATCTTTTTTTCCTCTTCTTAGAATTCAAATGGCCGAAAGTGCCATTTTGCATTGCGAGACTTCATTAGACTTAACAAGATTGGAATAATTTTGACGCATGATTGCGACTTCCTTTTAACACAAAAGCATAGACCATGTGATCATATTGACACATGCAATATATTCTGTAATATTTTAGACTCATGTAGCAAGCAATGGCCTACAGTATATCATAATAGCAGGGAGAATCACGTTCTCTAAGTTCAGTATTAATTACACAAAGCTCTTAAAAAAAGCCTTCAATGATGGGTTACACACAAGCTCCGTCTTTAATCGTGCAACATCATATCGTGTTTTCACTGCAAATGTCAGTTTTTATTTAACATCATTATACAGCCTTAACCCGATGTCTCAAATATTACAGGATAAAAACCCACCAGAGCTCACTGTTAATGTTTTTTAAGCAATTTACATGCTTTCCTATAGTCATGTAGACACCGCATTCGGAGTGGTCACGTCCGTAACAACGGGGTTTCCCCATCTATGTGAAAACGACAATGAACAAAAAATAAACATAATATGTCCTTATGAGTGCCAACCCTTCTACATTATGTGCAAAGTATTATTTCTGGTTTGTTCTTTTTAATTCTCAGAGTTTTTACAAAGTGTGTGGTCTCCCAAAAACTCATGTCCATTTTAATCACGTCCATAATGCAATCTAATTTCCCGCTCTAAACTGGAAGAAAACTCGTTTAGAATGAAAATGTTTCAGATGTCTGGACTTTATCTGACTTTATTTATGATTATACATATAAATTATTTATGATTATACATATAAATGGTTCTATATTCTGGTACGGAGTACTTTCTATGAGAAGTTCAAGTTCACGTTTTCACAACAAATGTCACGTCAATAAAGCTGGAATTGCCGAAAAGCATCTCAAAGTGGCCAAACATCAGCCAATAATTGGTCTTGTTAATATATTGGTTTATCACTATAAAAAATGTGCAATGTTTACTAAATAGTTAATTGGCCAAGTCAGCATGTTATCAGAGGATACAGATTACATCATAATGGACAAATATCGGCTGATTAATTGGCCTGTCTGATATAACGGTTTATCACTATCCATAAAAATTTTAACATTTTTACTAAGTACTCAATCAGCCAAGCTGTCACATTATCAGTCGATACGATTATCTTATAATCTCCAAATATTGGCAGAAAAAAACTTGCTGATATATGGGTGTATTTGTGGTTATATAATTAGCAACATCTAAAAAATTTATCATATAAAGTTTCTAAATCTCAGTAAAGCCTCTGGTCTGCATGGCTCTGTAAAAACTACCCAAAGGGAGACCGGATGAGCAGGTCAGAGAGGGTACATATGATGAAGGGTTTCTGTTGCATTCAGTCTAATGCTGGAGGGCACCATGACTTCAGTCTGTTTCCCTCTCCAGTCACTGGTTTAACCCCTAAAAACTCATCTTTGTTAAACAAAATTACATATTTAAAAGGTTTTTTTTCCCATGAAAATAATCCCTTCACGCCTTAAAATGGCTTAGATACAACTCTACACCTTTGCCTCGTTTAGCATGCATGGATCTACGATTATGCAAATTAGCCCCGCCTCCATCTCCATTCACCCCTGTACTGCTCGCCTGCAGCTCGGGCTACCTGCTAACCATCAACTCTGTTCACTGTAAAGGTATTAAACACTACACAATGGCAAGTGGTAATATTGGAGTAATTCAGCCATATACGTTTGAACCGGAAACTGATTCTGAAGAAGAAGAGGGAATTGTACATGGTCGCCAACAAGTCAATGTATCACAATGGTAATCTTTTTTATGTATCGTTCTCTACAATGTTAGAAACGTAAGTTATGTAGCGGTAATAGATACTACGATCCTTCGGCTTGACTATGTTATCAAACAGCTAATAATGTGTTGCAAATGTTAGACAAACCTTGTTCCCATTCGCCAAGTTAGATACCTTGTAAAGATAAACAACCTGATGTGCCGTTAGGAACAAACACTTTGAACACAATAGAAAGTCTCTGAAGAAAGGCATATTTTATATCATAACTAACATCCTAATATACAATATGCATATGTTTTAAGTAACGTTTGCTGTAACTTTCTTTGTCAACATACCCAAGCCATATAAAATTTCCTGTCAGCATTTGACATGAATCATCAAGCATCTTGGCATGCTAATGTTGGCTAACTTTATCTAGCACACTGCAGATTTGTTGGACACAGTCAACAGATAAAACACAAGAAAAAGAAACTTACCCATAGACCAACATGTTGGCCCGTACTCGATGTGTCCCCAGGATAAATGATGAAACCGCATTGGGCTTCAATACAAGTGTAGTGGCAAAACCCATCTGTTTTTGGGGTAACATTTTCAAAACAGTTCTCTGGAAAATGACTACTGCAAACCTGAGTTTTCTCTGAAAGTTTTGCTGGGACATTACGATTTTTCCAAATAAACTGCTCTCATTATCTCTGATTTTCAGATCCTTTGCTAATACATGAAGGCTCACCATTTGTGCTTTCACAACTTTGCATCCGAAAACAGAACATGTCTTGCAAAATACGATACATAGCTACACCTGGCTTCTCCTGATACCCTTTCTTCGCCGTTGTGTATGCTATTGATATGGAAAGCCCCATCCCGCAAGTTGACGGGATTGGTTACTTAGGTTTGTGACGGATGAAACTCTGGCTGTCTGAATACCTTTTTGAGACTGTCTTCGGTAAACTGCAGTTCCAAGGTGAAAATGCTCAGCCATGGCGTTGACTGCTGATTTCACTCATGGTATGTCTTCTAGCATATAACAAAAATATTATATGGACATGTAACCAAAATGCTCTCAACAGAACACTCCCATATGTTCTTACATGAGCTGGTTAAGTTCTTCAGAGCTAATTTTCATAAACAGAGCCTGTTCACGCACAGTTGAGGTGCTCTCTTTATCTCCAACACAATCATTAGAGCGTACATCCCTCCACATACACAAATTGTAAATCTACAGGCCCCTTCAAGCTGTGCTCTGTGCTAGTTTAAGCAGGGAATCAATCATTTTAGGGTTGAAGAATTCTTGAACTAGTCTCTGGAGGAGCTGGGCAAAGTGTGACGAGCACATGTTGATCACGTTCATGTGATTAACAGAAAGTGTTCCTCCATGGACAACCTTGAGAGATGATTGGTTTTCCAGACCCAAAACTTCTGGAAAGAGCTTGTGTCTTGGCATTGATCTTGGAACTGCCTCCCCAACCAGAATCTCCCCTGTATCTATACTGAGAAGATGCATGAAAGGTCTCAGATCAATAAGACTAGAACTTAAGGACTATAAACCTTCAAAGACACCTTGGAAGATCTAACCTCTGAACCATCATAAATTGATTTAAGAACTTCTGCACAGTTGACCTTCTCTGTCATGCAACACGTGGCAAACGCTGTCCTAGAGCTTTACGACGCTCAGAACAACTGTTGATTTCATACATATAGTGCAATGAAATACACAGCATGCATACATTATTACTCAACTTAAATGAACAAAATATGTTTCATTATCATTAGAAACTTGATTTTTGTACATTTTCTTAATGCTGCCAGTGCAAAACTTGCCGTCATGAACCTATTGTTTTAAATGTTTAAACTGGTTGCTAGGGTAAGAAAGACTGTCATCGTAATCTAAAGACATCTATTTGTTTGGATTTTTTGAACATTGTAATCATATCTTGTTTTGGTGATCGAAATGCACATTACTAAAAAAGGATGTAAACACAGCCGGCAGAAACCACCAGAAACAAGTCCAGACATGCTCTCTGAATCAAAACGACATGAAAGAAACCGATACTCAACAAATCCCTTTCAATTATACACCTATAGGCCTGGATTAATAGTTTGTGGTGATAAAATTAAAAAAAACAGCAATACAGCACAACAAGAGGCAAAAGAAAAGATTCAAAAGATTCAACATCGACATACATGTCAATGTTTGCCAAGAATGACCTGCCAGATGACATTAGCAAACAACAGAAGTCTTCACGAGGAGGACAAGGGGCTTGTGGGATTTGGAGTTTTATGTTTCATGCAATAAGAATGCACCACTACTCAGGGGGCTTCCAGAACTCTCGGTCCATGAAGAGGATCGGAATCATCTCGCCGCTCTAATGGAAAGCGCAGACTCAGTACCAAGAACAACGGTTGAGACACAAGAGAGGGGAATGCATGCTGCTGACTAACCTTTCAGCCTGAAGGTAGAGGGCCCCTCTTAATGAAACTACTCTTTAAACTCACCAGAGCCGAGCCCCAAAACATACTCTATGCAAAATCGTTTCTAGCTACACAAGTCGTTACATTCCGAAATGTGTCCCAACACATTTCATAAGGCATTCGGGAATTGATCGGATGGTGAAAAGTGGTCTCTGAATGACAGGCAAGATGGCTTGGAGACGTCAACCAAAAAGCATAGGGGTGATTCTCACAAAATCAGTCAAGAAAAGAATTAGTCATATTTTGCCTAAAAAATTAGAAAGCAAATAAGAAAATGAAGCCTATTTTTAGGACCATGTACACTTCGTGAATATGCGTAATTACATATTTTAAGCAAGGGTCTTATAATAAACACTGCACGTCACCTATGTCTTTCCATGCACATGCACAACGCCAAGGCCAATTGCAGTCTGAATTACGTGTATGCTGGATAAACCCATGGCTGCAATCCCATTAGGTCTGTTAGTCCGTTGTTGCAAAAATATTACTGGTACAATTTCAGTCAGACTAAGGCGTTTACATGACATTTCAGAGATGAATTGGGCTATTTTTTACTCCAACTGAAATCGAAACTTTTAAAGTGCATTATTGTGTAATGAATTGTGCATAATAAGACCTGGGATGTGTATTATGGATGTATACAGGGTCTTTTCTCAACAACTTGCTAAATTGCTTCAACTTGTGTGGATTTGCGTGGGTGATAAGATGAGCGGATTGACGGTGTCAGACATGGAGGCAACTGAGATTTGTCCTCCACCACCCGGATTGAGGCGAGTCAATACGCCACAACGAGGACTTAGAGTGCATTGGGAACTGGGCATTCCAAATTGGGGAGAAAAAAACAAATAAATGCTGGACCTTCTGAGCCTCATTAAAGTTATTTAAACATCAGTGATAGCACATATAAAAAGTTGTGGTATTAATCTACACACGTCACCCACAAACTGCGTACATAAAAGATGCATCCACCCCAAGCTAAGAGCTCTCAAGGCGGCCACATACTACACCCTTTAAAGGAAAGACACTGTATAATCTCAAATTGTTGCCTGAAACCTACAGACAGGAAGTTCCCCAGTACCAGATGCTTGATTAGACCGTTGCAAAGAGCAGCTAATTGATTGTAATGACTTCAGTGTGTGGGACCGCAGAGAGAAAGAGGAAGGGCTGGTATGACCACAGACGGGTCTCTCCATAATGCTAAAGGACTCGGGTTACAACCCTGAGGGTCGCCCAAGGATTGGCGACAGAACGAGTTTATAAGTGAGCTAAAACAGCAGAAATAAATGTTCAAATTCATCCTGTTTTAATCTAGTAGATATTTTTGTTCTGCCTAAAATAATTATGATTTTATGGGAGGTTATTTTCAGCACATAAAAACCCCATGAAATCTCATGAGCCTGAAATACACATGGCACAGTAACAATTGTGGTTAATCTGGAACTGGACATGACAAAATGAATGACTTGCGACAAGTTTTTGGTTTTCCTTAAAACTGGATAATAAGAAAAGTGTCATTCGGGAGTTAGTGTTGAATGTTTCATGCTGTAGATTAAAAAACAATTGGCTCACGAGAGTCATTCGTTTGGCAATCAGACATCACTGTTCCGTTATATGATTTAAAAGTAATATCCTCTAAGAGTCATTCATTCGGGAATCGGACTAAACTGCCATCAATGTATGCTTTACATTAGTGATGCAATAGCAGTGTTGCAGCATGTGAAACACTATCAAAGTATTTGAGCACTACTCTGCTTAACAAAAAACTTTTAGGAGTACACTAGAATATAGATGGCCTAAATGCAAACAGACAAGGACTACAAGCCACAAAACTCTTTTGATACAAGTTTGATTTCATGGGGTCTTTAATTAGTTTCTCAGTTGATTTTGCTAGACCAACCCAAGACTAACTAACTAAGCTCTTTAAAGTGATCACTGAACAATCACAGGCACCCAACCGAGGTGAACAGAGTAGCCCAACTTTTAATTCACTTTTAACATACCTAAGTTTACCAGCAACATCCATTCATTGAGAGAGAACAGCAGGGCCACTCGTCTGGTCAAAAGACGCTTCACTACTCAAAGACCTCTGTCCCAGAATTCAAAGCGGTTCAGCGAACCGGCTCGATTCAGAACTAGCCAACCAGTGATTTTCCCACCGCAGCCTCCAAGGTGACGAGCTGCTTGGATGGTTTTCAATGCCCCCATAAGATGGCACAGAAATATCTTAAACAACCCCCCTTCTCTGCATTGTGAGCAGCGTCAAACACACCCCCTTTTCCATCATTCATCCCCAACCAGATGTTACAAGAAACCAAAAAAGTAAAGACTTTTTTGAGAAACACATATAGAAATAGACAAATAGAGGTGGCACATATATTCAATCATGCATCAGGGTAGGGGTGTAAGCCTTGCATATTTCTAAACTGTTTAATATTAATCTCTGTGATTCCCTCGATTGCACAACTGTCCTGAAAAAGCTTTTTTTTTTTTTTTTTTAAATGTAAACGGATCTCACATTTGCCACCACTAATGCAAATCGCTTGCTGTGTCACCCCCAGAAACCATTGCTCTCGCTGGAAACAATCTCAAGATACTAGCTAATGTTTGTGAGGGTTTGGCTGACATCATTCCCCACACATTCTGAGAACATAACTTAACCAGATGGAAAGGGATGGGAATTTTGCTAAACCGATTACACAGCTGCTAATATCCGTCCAGTAATGAATTCCAACGCTCAAGTCCTTTATTTCTCTAACAGAGACATGGAGCATGAAGTCAGTTTCAGAGAGGAAAGGAAAGTCAGGCTCATTTCTAAGACTTGGACAATTATTGGGCAGCGGGATTTCTCAGAGAACTCGATGGAAAGCCATAGGCAGGATGATTTTGAGCCAAGATGACTGGGAGTTCCGGAGAGAACAACCACTTTAATCTGAGTCCAACAGATCCCCATCGGAGATCCATTTGAGCTTTCTGCCCCCACGGCTGGAGCCAAGCAAAGCTCGGAGGGAGCAGAGGCCAATTTAAATAACTACCTTTGTTTTTCCCAGACATAATGTGAGCAGTGTGGCCACCAAGCAGTCAAATAGGAAACAATGCAAAGACAGGAAGTTATGTAGTCTCAACAATGGCACGATATGAGATGTACCATCATATTGGCATGTAATGTTATCCGTATTCCAATCAGAAGTTGCAGTACAAATAATCATTATATTATAATCATTATTTAATTTTTATCCAGCAGTAGTGCCCTTTTGCTCACGCTGACAGGCCTACCATTCCATTAGATATTGTTTAAAATCAAATTGCCAATTTTATCAGCCACCGGGTGAAAAGAGCAAGTCTTAGGGGCCATTTACACAACAATGTTTTCAACTAAAAATGGAAAACTTGAAGCGTTTTGACCGTTTGTTTACACGACAACGGCGTTATAGGGCCTCAAAACACAAACTTTTGAAAACGGGTTTCAAAGTGTACGTTTTTGAAAACGATGACGTTATCATCTCCGTGTAAACATGCAAAAACGTGAATTTGTGAAAACGATGACGTCATGCGCACGCGTATTACATGTTCAGTCTATAGGCATGAACATCCAGAGCTTCGTCTTTACCTCCAGGGTGAACAGACCAACATGAGATCACCAGTTGGAGCTCTTAAAAAGGTGGCGTGCTTTATAGTCCACTTCTAGTAATAATAAGCCAACGTCAGATTGTGAAAAATAGGGAGAATTTGGTTACAAAGTTCGCATCTGCGAGGAACGTCTCCCGTGTAGGGAGTAGGTGCACTACGCAGACTGCATAATATGCGTATAGGGAGTGGCAGCATCGGTCAGTAATACTACATTGGAGATGAACAATACCATGTATTCACATGGTCCCTTACCACATCCTTCACAGTTTTACCAATAAATGCTTTTTAAGTTATTAATAATAAAGTGTTTATCCTTTCATATATGCTGAGAACTTTCCTGACCCATGACTTCCAAAAACACACATATATAATACCAACATAAAGTGTTGGATCATATTTATTTTTCAAGTAGTTTTTATTTATTTTAATTATTTATGTTTTCCTTCGCCTGTACTTCATATCTTTATGACTTTATGAGTGATTGTAATTATGCACAGTTGGATCTGTACAATTTTGTACATCTTATTGAACATGTATATTGAACGTTCTGCTTTCAATAAAAAAATCTAGTTTTAGCACAATGTGTGGACTTTTTAGATGGTCCCTATCACACCCTCCATAGTAATAGCACATTTCGGCACAATGTGTGGACCCACACATTGTATATCAATGTTAAATTAACGATCTGGAACTATATCGCCTTGACACCAGCTGATCAGCATATGGGACAAATTGCGTCTCGGGACGATCCCATATTTTTCGGGATGAGTGTCAACCCTACCTATAGGTCTAATACATTCTCATAACCAAAGTGTGGATGCAGAAAATCGTGAGTTTATCAGGAGAAATTGTAAATTGGGAGTAAAGCGGTAGGAGGGGTGGAAAAATGGGAGAAACCTGGTAAAATTTGGGAGAGCTGGCAGGTATGATTTAATGCATATAATTCATCCTAAAATCAAAAATGTCATTATTTAGAATACTCACCATCATGCCGCCCCAAACCCATGTTACTTTTCATTCTACCATGGAACACAAAAGGTGAAGAATATCCGGTATGTAACTTTCAGCTTGTTTCTCACACAGAGCAACCACTTTCCTGGACCTTTATATGTCATTTTGAAGCATGACAGCCCAGTCCCCATTCATTTTCATTATATGGAAAAGAGTGGAATGCATATGTCAAAAATGCAACTTTTGTGTTCCAGACAAAAAAGGAATATCATGCAGGTTCGGAACAACATGAGGGTGAGTAAATGATAACAGAATTTTCATTTTTGGAGGAAATATACCTTGAATAAATCCAGCTGCATTGTTGTCTATAAAATGCATCAAGTTCAACTGTGTTTCAGAATTCACAGCTCACAAGAACATTACGTCCTTTACACCTGAAGTGATTGTTTCAACAGGCCAGGTGTTTGATGTTGCCGTGGAGGGAGGTGACCTGGGCTTCCTAACAGAGGAAATGCCAAAGAATTTTAATAGAGCAAATAACTCCCTGACTTCCTATGGGAAACGACTACAAAGCAGCTCCAGCCCTCCAAAGACAATGAGATTACAGGGCAATCTGTCATTCAATAGCCCGTCTATCACCAGCAACCAGACATCACTCAACAGGAAGAAAAGCAAATGACAATCACTGCAAACACAACATGGAAGTGTGGACAGTCTCTTATAATGGCTATATTTGTGCTTTATCATTCTTTATCACTACACACTTAATTCCAATTTGCATAGAATGCAAAAACTGGTAGAAAGTGTTGCAGATATTGCACGCTAGGCTATTAAAAATGGGGAAAGTCTGACTGTTGAGTAATAATAAACCAAGCAGAACACAATCTTCACTCACAAAAAGAACTTTTGGCTTAACTGGATTCAGTCATGGACAATGGATCCACACATTTCAAATGAGTTTTCCTGTACTCTGTAATCTCAGCTCAAATATATCCTGTAAAGGGAACCTAATTGAATTGGGTACACATAAAAAAAATTAGACACGTTTAAGTAAACTCAAAGTAAATTATTTTATTTCATTAGGCCTATATACTGGCTAGTGATAATGCATATTAGTATGTTAAACACATGTTGGTGCGAAGCACATCAGAATACAGCTTGGTATCAATGCTTTGGTTAGCACAGCGATTTTTTAAAAATGAAAGCATGTGCCAGATGTACCCGTCTTCATCTTAAACTCAAGATCCACTCTTCACCATAATGGTAACCGCCAAAACTCCAACATAAAAGAAACTTTTCTAAATCTCAACAAAGCAGGGTGGGTTAAAGACGCTGTCTACCACCCCTGGAGTCCCGAGTTTCAATTCAGGGTGTGCTGAGTGACTCCAGTCAGGTGTCCTATGCAACCAAATTGGCCCGGTTGCTAGGGAGGGTAGAGTCACATGGGGTAACCTTCTCGTGGTCGCTATAATGTAGTTCTGGCTCTCTGTGGGGCACGTGGCGAGATGTGCGTTGATGCCACGGAGAATAGCGTGAAGTTTCCACACGCGCTACATCTCACTCAACAAGCCACGTGATAAGATGTGTGGGTTGACGTCTCAGACAAGGAGGCAACTGAGATTCTCCTATGCCACCTACGAGGACTTCGAGCCCATTGTCAATTCCAAATTGGGGAGAAAATCCCCCAAAAATCTAATTAAAATTTTTTATTGGGAAATAAATATCCCCTGCCCAGTTTAATCAATGTCCATTAACACCACAAAAAAGCATGTAGTCCTAACTCAAATAGATTAAGTAAACTCATGTATTACAAATTTAAATGGATAGAACGCTTTGAAATCAAGTTCTGTGAATTGTGACGCTTCAGTTCATTTTAATAAAGTAATCTGAACAAGCAGCAAAAAAAATTTCTATTTTGTGTGAGTTCGTTTTGAATTCATACACAGGTTCAATAATCTGCGTCAACTTGTGAATATTTGACATTTTCCTCATCTGTATAAATGAGTTTGATTTGATTAGTGACCTAGAAATATCTTAAATATTTATTTTTCATTTTACATCATAATGTTCCTTTTTTTCCTTCAAAATCCAAAAACATAAATGATATATTTTGAATCCTACATTTGTATCTCTTTGAATCCCACTGAATATTTATAAAAGCCCTTCCTTGACATAAAGACTACATGCAAATAACTACACTACTGTCAACTGCACATGGAAAACTGTTCAGTACAGCAAGCATTATTAATGATGTCATTTATTTTTGTTTCAGCTGTTTAAATGGCTTATTGAACTTTCATTCCTCAAGCTTTGGGTTATAGTTTAGTACATATATTGCATATTACACATCGTTTCTATTTATTTGAATGTATTTGCCTGCATGTAAAATGAATTACACTTTAAATCATGCAACAAAACTTCAATGTACAATAACAATTCTATGTATTACATGCTTTAGGGAAATCTGTAAAGGTCTCACAATGATCACCAGTTAGCCGCCATTCAACTCCCACCACAAAAGCTTCAGCAAATCTCCAATAATACATCAACAAAAGAGCCTACTGAGTAACTCTTCACACGTCTGACCTTTTAAAAGATCATTTCCCCAAATCACAACGCTGCTGACCCGATGAACACTGTTTGCACAAGACAAACCCATTAAACAATAGAGTGAAGAACACTAGAAACCATAAAACACGCTTAAAAATAATCAAGGACTTGTCAATATAAATTAAAAGTTAATAGATCTGGACAACTTCAAAACACTGGCATGATGTAAGAGCGTTTGTTTTGGACACACGAGAATAAAAAACGCAACAATAACAGTAAGTGTCAAAGGGACTTCTGAGGTAACGTGACTAAACTTGTTCTTTCTCTCAGTTGGCTTTTCAGATCAAACTTTACCTTGTAGTTGCATTTATCCCAGTTTCCTCTCTTGCCTCCGTTCACCACCGCGTTATAGTACAGAAACACGGATAAAGCCGTAAGAAAGTGAAACAGTCTTAGTGATCCAGCCATTCTCTCCCGTCCATGAAGCTTCTCTGCTGGAAGTGCGCTCGAGTGAAGAGTGAAGAGCGCCGAGAGTTCACGCGCCCCGCGAGGTGGAGCTCTGTGGCGTACTAGCGTGCTGCATACTGCATACTGCATACTGCATACTAGGTGTATACGTTCTGCACACTGCCTACTTCTTTTATTGCGTGAATGAACCTTTCAGTCAGAAGTAGAACGGTATCTAATAAATATATAGATTGCAAAAATGTCCGCGTAAAAAAAACTGCCATAATAATATTATATATTAATATTATTTTCCACTTTCACTGACTTTTTTAACCAACATCAGTCCTGATCATAACTACCAAACATTCATTCATTTTAAGGAGTTTAACCCTTTAAATTACAGTTTGTTTTTACACACACATACACACAAAGTTCTCAATACACATACAAAACACGCTCATGACATCTATACCAACACAACCACACAATTATATCTGCATCATTTATTCAGTTGTCTGCAGGTCTCTATAATACAGCAAACAGAGAATAGGGGAAAAGCTTGTATTTGCTCCATAGGTGAAATGTGAGAAAAATGGCGCCATCTGGTGGAAAATATAAACTTTTTTGAAACTAGGGCTCCGGAATGAAAGCATAATATCATGATTTCATGCTTTAATGCCATGGGAATCAAATGTTACCATTTTAATGGGTTTCACTGGAGACATTCTTGTCCTGAAGGTACAGAGTTTAACTATTTTGTGTACACAGTGTATTTTAGATGTGTTATAGGAACTGAAGTTGAAATATAAAAATTCCCCCCAAAATACACAGCTTTGGCAAAATGTGTGCCATTGGCATTAACACAGCCAACATTATTGAAAAAACAAAAATGAAAAAAGACACACAAGGTCGCACAAGGATTAATGCAATTTGTGTTTGATCAAAAGTCTTCATCCTCAAGAAGAAGTTCAATAGCGCATGATATTTTTAATCCAGTTTGCTGAGTAATGTGTCCCATTCCAAAAATAGCCATTCTGCACACAGTATACATACTGCATGCTGAAGATATAGTAGAGTTGTTTGGTAGTATGCTTTTCCGAATATAGTTAATATATACTGCACATTCTGGTAAAGAGTAGATAATCTGTCTACTTTGTGCATACATAAAACTTGCATAATGCATGTTAACTATATGTATAGAATGTATTTGTATTTGTACCATTATATTTGATTTAAGATTGTAAACATCTGCGGCTGCCTGTCTTGGTCAGGACACTTCTGTAAAAGAGATTCTCAGTGAGTTTTATTTCCTGGTTAAATAAAGGACAAATATATACTATAGTATATACTGTATAATATATCATATAATAAGCCACGATGTTGTCATTACAGGAAAAATCTTGTTGTAGCATGTGATACTCAAAAGAGTTTGTGCATGTATGTGAGCGTGTTTGTGTGTGTATGTGTGTGTGTGTGTGTGTGTGTGTGTGTGTGTGTGTGTGTGTGTGCGTGCACAGGTCCGAAGCCTTACACATATGTGAACATGAACATGATGAACATCTCCTCATTGAGCTTCTGAACACTCAATTGTTCTCTTATTTTTGATCTCCCCCATTCATTTTAAATGGCCGGTCATTTTTGACCTGGAACACCAGAAGTGAAACAAGGTGAAAAAACAAACAAAATTAAAATAATTATCAAACAATTTTTGGAAAGTTGTGATACCCTGTGTGAGTTAGTCCAACATGATAACATTAATTAGCATTTTCAGGCAAAAGAAAATCCTCTTCGGGTCAAAATGACCGAAACACAACATGAGGGTCAAATAGTTAAATTCATTCCATGAGCAATATCCGAAAATAAGTTACGTGAACTTAATACAGTCTGGAAACACCTTTACTCAGTTCAGTGAGTTTACTTTCAATCAAGTAGAGTCAACTCATTTGGGATTTCAGTGTATATACAGTATACTGCATTCTGCTAGTATGCAGTATTGTAGTATGCTACTCTGATGCACCCCCACTCCCCCATTCAGAGTTAGACAATTCTATAGTTCATCATTAAAACTCATTAAAATATGTTTTACAGTCAATCTTCCAGTCTTGCACACTACCAAAAGTCTTTTCATTTAATTTCAGGTAACTAAACCTGATGGGCGGCACAGGGTGTGAGGTGAAAACACTGTTATGACATGCTCGAAACAACATGAGACATCTGAAATATGTCAGATGAGTGTGTTATCAAACTCAATCGTGTTTTACTGAAGCATTAGTCAATTTGCTTTCGTACAATATGTGATATGAAATCACTTGTTTGGTTATTTCAACAGTTCAAGTAAAGTTTGTTACTTTGTTATTTGTCAGTATTAATTTAAAAGTTGTGTCCCTATGCATCAACACTATTACCATCATATTCGATGGTACAATTCCATAAATAAATAAAATATTTTTGCTTATTATATCATCTTCATTTCAAAAAGTGTATTGTTCAGCAACAAGGGTCCTCTTTTTATCACTTTATTTGATGTTTTGTTGTGTTTTTCAGTATGGGGCTATTTTTAAATGTCATCCCTGTTACCATGTTATGCAGTAAACAACCGATCACTTAAAAAGTGAATATTTGTAGAAATACCAGCATTTAATTCTTCATCTAAACACATTGTAGAAGCTTGAACATAAGGCAGTAATGTCAAATGAAACTGTCAACCCTTATAAAGGAGTAATTATGCCCCTATATATATTTAAATGGATTAATTTAGCTTGAGATAGTACAATGCAACTTATTATCACATGCACACAGTTTATCCGTTAGAATCCTTTAAATCTTACAAACCTTTATATCAAATAAATTCCCCACTTCACTGTTGTTACATGTTATTTCATTCTTTTCAAATATACATCACCTGGAAAATATGAGGCTTTATACACTCCAGATGATATTGCTGGCTGTGTGTCTACAAAAACAAAAACTGAACGAAAGATGGAAAGAAAGAAAATCGTCTCATCGACGTGGCCAAAAGCCAAAATCCAACTGTCCTGTTTCAGATCAAAGACACAAAACCGGAGGCAAAAGGACTCTGGTGCATTTGAGCAGATCTTCTTTCAGCTCAGCTACTGTTACTATTGACACTTACATGAAAAGACACAGATTTGAAATAAGATGACTACATCAGCAGAGCTTCTGTTATGCATTCATATATCAGGACCTTCATAACAGTATCCTCAAACAAATAGGCCTAAAATGCACATAATTGCCTTGTGAAATTGCATTGTGTTTTACCAGGTTTATCTCTTTTCCTTTCAGAATTTTGTGATGGTATGTTCAAGTTTGAGATATTATTATCAATATGTCAGTAATATTATGCATGATATTGTTATGCAAAATAATATAATATATAAGCCTAACAAAATCCATTACTATCATTACATCATCAAGTCATTTGATGTATTTTTCTAATTGCAAGAGATTCCTTTTATTATTAACCAGAGCAAAGTATTAGTTTGTTTTTGTATTATTAAAGATTAATCTAAAAAATATATAAAATCCTTAAAATGTCCAAATTTGTAAAATGGTCATAATTTCACTCAAAATGAGTTTGCTTTGTCTTACACAGGCTGTGCACACAAACTGTTTTACTCTGTAGCATCACCCAGTGTTCAGATGTATGAAAAACAATCATGCAAATAAAGATTAACCCATCTAAAAAATGTCTATCCTATATTATCTTTAAAATATTTGTCTTTTACAGTGTAATGTATAAAATTCAATATGTAACAAATATATACAATTTTAATAATTGTAATAATATATAATATCATATAAAATATAATTAATATGATTTTATTAATTATTTAATAATGAATAGCCATTTTTATAAATACTTGGTGTATATTTAATTTAAAATGATATTCATTATAATAAGCTATAATATAATTATAATTTTATAATCACATTAAAAAAACTGTACAAATATATATTTACACATTTGAAATTGAAGTTATCACGTTATAGTTCAAATGAGCTATTCTTCAAAATAAAGATGTGAAAGGTGTGATTAGAAACTGTGAATACATTTCAAAATGTTGCAGTTGGAAAGTAGAAAGTCTCTAATTCTGATTCAGATGCAAGTCACTGGAGAGAAACTCTCTTTTGTGTGCCAGTCAATCCTGAAGAAGTCATCTCACAACAGAATAATAATGACAGTAAATGTGATTTTGCAATCAGTGTTAGTCTCTGCTGATTTGTAAATCACTGATGACATTTTTCACCATCAGAAATTGGGATTCTCTGTGTGAGCGCTTCAGCTTTGCTCTCCTGTTCTGGAACCAAATCTAAAGACAGACACAAAAAACATCATTCAACCATCCAAACACCTTCTGAAAGAACAATATACATTATAATATATCATTCACTGTTTGAACTCTCTTAAATGTGGGATAATTCTTAAAGTGACAGTACTTATCCAAAAAGCAATAAATGAACGTTATACTAAAAGAACAGCCCTTTACCGAACAACAATCTTTGTTGTTTACCATTTAAAAGATCAAAGCAAATTAAAATATGTAGATTATTTGATATACTGCAGGATTCATTAATTATGGATCATTCTTTACCTGAATTCTGTCTTCATCAAGGTGTAGTTTCTTGGCAAGTTCTTCACGTATATCGATACCCGGGTAGGAGTTCACTTGAAACACACTCTCTAAGATCTTGATCTGGAAAACATTAGAAAAAAAAAATGAACATTAAAACTAAATGGAGAAAATGCAGTTTCCTATAAAATGCATTGTGCCTTCAGATTATGGATGATCTATTTAACTCTGAATCTCTGATTTCAGAAATAACAGAATGCAAATATAACGTTTCATGTTATTGCTGCTTTATGTAATGTTGCAACTGCAAGTATGACAAATACAACATTTTGATTTATGGCCATTTAGGAATATAAACATACATTATAGGTCATATATTTATGAATATATTTATACCATTGTTTAAATTCCACTCTTCAGGAAAATATATGTTACATTCAGTATGTTAAAAGGGTGATTTTAGTATTTTGAAATATTGCACATGTACAACACTCTTGCCTATTTTTAACAAAGTTCTGTTAAATATAAATTGTGTAATCATTAACAAAATTGAATTACAATAACTATAGAAAATCAAAGCTAACTCTAACCATTTAAGTTTTATAAATGCATTTACACAAGATTACACAATTCAGTTTGAAACTGAAATGCATAAATACTGAGAATATTTCCTCTGAAAATATAAATATAGATATATTTTTGTGTGATGTGGCTTTTTTAATCTGTGAAAACCATTTAAATATTAAATATGTTCTTTGCTTTTTTTTTTTTTTTTTTTTTTGCCATATAGCCTATTTTCAGAATGGTTTAAATGACATTTTATCAGATTATTTAAGTAATTTCAATGTTGTTTAGCTTGCAGATACAGCATTTTTGAAATGTATTGCAGCATGTTGAATTTTGACATTTAAACTTAAACCCTGGTTTTGGATAAAGTCCCATCATCATTATGTGTTGATGATGAATATGTTTCTGTTAACTAACCACATGTAGGCCTAGTTCATACAGGACCACAATATTTCTCAGGTCTTCACCTGCACACTGGAGAAAGCTGTGCGCGGCCTGCGCCCGATGTACCAGTTCAGTGTTCTTCTGTACGAGTCCGCTGGTGCTTTACTGTGCGATTTATCTTCATTCACCCTCACGTCCACCGAACCATCACTGTCTGCAACAATCCGACGCTTCTGGCATGTTGGCTTTAAGTCTGAAATAAATAAGAGACAGTCAGTTATCTAATAAACTCTCTCACTCCATGAGCGTTTGTCTGAAATATTTGAGATTTGCTCGAATAGGTCGTCAAATGGACCGTTTCAGCGAACCAATTCAGAGTCAGTGCACTGACATATTCAAATGTTTAGTTGAAAAGTGCTGTTTATCACTGTATTTCCAATCAGCGTCAATAAACTAAAGAAATATGCACGATATGTATTATAATTATTATTATTGTGAAATCTATGCTGTAGAATTGCGCACCCACACCCGATCTCATGTAAAGTCGTACAACATTTACGAGTTGGCTATTTCCTATGGTCTAAAAGGATGTTGTTCGCATAAACTCGTACGACTTCATCACGTGCAAATTCCCGGATGTTTAATGCGGAAGTAAGCGCGAGTTTCATGCACGATGCGTTAAGGACATACTTTTAATATTATGCCCTTACCCAAACCCCTTATCTTAAACTTAAACAATCAGTAGAGTTTGTAAACATGACCGGAAGCTGTTGTGTGTGACAGAAGCAAGTAATTGTCACGTATTAGATGGAAACGATGTCCAGTGACGTCATTGGCTTTAGTTAAAGTCATAGGAATTCAAACGAGTGCAGTTGCACGATATCATACGAATTAGCCAAATTTAGAAAAGTTGTACGAATCCTGACGATTTTGTCATGAGTGTGTGTTGTTCATCCATCACACTTTAACCATATCAGTTCTTGCGTGTTCCAATGATCGTTCAGTCAACCGATTCACCAAGTCATTGCTCGCAAAATATAATGAACCAGGGCCGTCGCCAGAACAAACCAAATGGGGGGGCATTTAATTTTCATAGGGGGGCACACTTTTTTTAATGATCCGAGACAGACCAAAACAACAACCCATATTAGGCTATAACTTAAAATAGACCACAATAGTCTTGTTTTGTTCAATTATTCAAATAAAATACTTCACCGTATGATCTCAACGTTTCTGTTTATTTTCTCTTAACATTTCTAGTAGCCTATATTTTATGTTAATCTGCATTGTTCGTCACATACACAACACTGTGCCATCTAGTGGCTTTCTTGAGTAACAAGCACAATCAACGTAATGCATATCATTACAAGTCCAACCTAAAACTACACCAAAACCAATTTGATTTATGACTCTACAACACTTCATAAACACGAGTCACAAAAGCTCCTGGTTTCCACCAACAGCACAACAATAATAAAAGCAATGCATAACATACTGCAATAAAATTCTTTTTTTTTTTTGTTATACACAGAGACTTCAGCTCTTGTTGAGCAATACGTTTTATCCTCTCTCACTATATCTTTCTCTCTCTCTCTCTCTCTCTCTCTCTCTCTCTCTCTCTCTCTTTCTTTCTCTTTGTATCTCTCTGGATATTTTTTCTTTTGAATGAAAGCAAAAGAGCATGGCTAACCAGCTGGATCCAAGAACAACACAACAACAATAAAAGCAATGCATAACATACTGCAATAAAAATTTAGCAATGAAGCAGGCAAGCATTGTATTCACAATTGATTAAAATAGTTGAAGGCGGGTCTCCGAGTGAAATCTCCGAAGAACATTATCTTTCCATTCATGTTGACACTTGCGTGTGAGATCCTTCTCAAATGCCAGCTGAATGAGCTGTCCACACACGTTGTTGTTGGTCAAAGTCGTCTTTGTCAACGACGAATCTTTAAACCACTTTCTTATATCCATAGCTTTGCTGTAGGTCTACAAAACCGCCAAAATGTGATTCTGAGATCGCATGCAATGCGCAGCTGAGCTGCGCAAAGGAATTACGTATAAACAATTCTCTATGCTTAACTAAATGAATTGCATGATTTATATGATATATATATATATATATACTTACAAACTGCATATTGTAATTTGAATAAATAAAACTACTAACACAAAAATAACATATTGAAAGGTCTGCTGCTGGAGACTTGCCATTGGCTGTTGTATTTGAATAATTAATGGAGTAGGTCTTTGCAATGTTTGGGTGCTGTTTTGGGATGTTTTAACAGTCATTTATGAATATAATTATATTTCAAGTTACGTTCTGTGTAATAATGCGTTGAGTAATGAATTTTCTGAATCATTTCTGAAGATAATGTGTATGTGTTATGCATATCTACCGCTGTAGAGATTACTGTTCCTGTGAGATAAGTTCTGCTGAAACAACTTGTTGAGAAAGTGAAAATGATCACAATCGTAAACTTTTAATATAGAACGATTAGGGTAACACAGTTGGCGACGGGCCTGTAATGAACAGTTTAATTTTGGTTGTAAATTGGCCGTTTATCACTGCATTGTCAATCATAAATAGCCTATAAATATATTTGTACAATATCTGTAAAAAATAAATAAATATCAGGAAAATAAATGACTAAAATAGAACTATACTCAAAACACATTTATAAATATATTAGTAATATCCTAAAATATATTATTATATTTTTGTGCCATTTTGGCATGTTAAAAATAGGTATTGGCATTGGGAATTCGGGCTAGCTTGAGGATGTGCCAGACTACACTGGGTCTTTCCAACGTAAACCGAATCAGTAAACCGATTTACCAACTCATCGCTCGCACGTTTCATTATTGTTTCATATATTTGCACAATATTTGAATTTTAAAACAATGCAAAAAGGGCAACAAAAAATACTTTGGGAATATAGCCTAAATGACCAAAAAATATTAAAAACGTTTAAACAATATATTTTTCCTGATTTTACTTTACCAGCTGTGGGCCATTTCAGCATATTAAAATGTGTTAAAATACATCAAAACATATGTGTGTGTGTGTGTGTGTGTGTGTGTGTGTGTGTGTGTGTGTGTGTGTGTGTGTGTGTGTGTGTGTGTGTGTGTGTGCATATTGGTGCTATTACCTGTCCACGGTCGGTAAGGTGCTAAAAGGACGGTTCTCTGATCAGGTCTGTCCAGTCCCAGGATGCTGTCGATGGTGAACACGGACTGCTGCGCCATCGGGCTGACTGCGAGAGAGGCCATTTGGAGAGCTGAGCCAAGTTTCTTCTCTTGTGGGTGGACCTTCAATGGTTTGATTTGAAAGCTGAGATCTTGCTTTATAACTCCAGACTAAAGGTCCCCGAAACGTCACTAATTAAACCCTGAGTCTGAACATTTTACATGTGAATCGCCGGAGCGCACAATGGGATTCAGTGTCCAAATGAGGCATTCCGAGCTGAACGATCAACCTGTTATCTTCTGGAGACACAGAATCCCTTAAATCTGCTATTGAAAGGGACGTGCCATTATTGTTACCCACCAGGTAGAAAATTAGGCCCCATTCTCAGGAATGATTCTCATTTCCAACTACAGCATCCCAAGCATTATGAGAAAGCAGTCAACTAGTGTCTAATCTTATTTACGTTATTTTCTACCACACGAGTTTAAAATAATAATAAAGGCTAATGCTGTTTAAACTAATCCTGCTGAATATTCCCAGCCTTCTCTCTTGACATGCATGGAGAAAGACACGCAAAAGAACAATAGCCGCTTGGCAATTTGCTGGAAGCAGCATGTAATAATTGTCCCATTCAATGGCGAATTGATCGCTTTGGGTTGCTTGACTGCTTTTGATAAATGAGTTGCTTGTTTATTTGTCTTGGGCTCTGAGCGCAGCCCCTGTGGCTTCATTGTTGTGCTAAAAACTACCAATTAGACTTGTTTAAATGCAGACTAAATATAGGCCAATTAGAAATGAATAATAACATACAAGTTACACTTTATTTTCCGGATATTATTCAAACGCGAGTTGCCAAAGTTTGGAACATATTGGGTAAATTAACTGGGAACATTTGGTTGGAAAGACCAGATATAAAAAAAAACATTAGATTTTTAATTATAATAATGTTTATTCTTAGACACCCCGAAGACATTTTTTAGGTCTGTATATCCACATTAAAAAATATTTTTTCTTTCATTTAAACCTGGAAATAAAAAAAGTTAAAGGATTTAGTTATAAAGTGAAATGCATGGAGATAAATTAATAACTTAACTTTTTAATTCAAATTTAATTGAAATGTATGACATGAAATGACCACAAAAAGAGGACCAATTCATTTAAAACATTTTTTTAATACCAAAATCTTCATTTAACCCAATAAATTATGAACAAGTCATTTACACACAACACAGACATATCTTTAAAGGCTTGTAAATGCAACAGAATGTGAGCTGTAAAGATTGTGTTCCATTAAGCAATAAAAGGGAATAATAAAAGTAAATAAACCAAAGCAATCAATGAGCAGACATTTAATTCTGTAACTTTGTGTGATTTTCAGCTCTGTCAGCCATTTACAAATGCAAAATCTACAGAAGTCCTCAACACAGTGGAAGATTATTTTGATATTCCATCACCAGTTCAAATTATTTGACTTAGGTCGAAGCTTATATGATATATTTCAACATATTGGCCAAATATGTGCAGATGTCAACACTTACAAGGGAAACTACACGTATGGGTTATGTAAAGAAAATCACATGATCATATGACGTCAGGCACGAAACCAATAATTTGTGTTTTAAATTCAGAGGGAATAATTAAGAGAATAGAAACACAGTAATTAAGTCTGTGGGGTGAAGTTTCAAACAGATGCGTAACTGTAGATGTAGAACATGATGAAACATAATTTGCAACGGATTGCTGAAAGAACAAAACTGAACCATATAACTGTAACTGGACCTTATACAATCATTTTGAACCCCTGCATGAAATCTCAAAAAACCTGTAAAGAATTTCCAAAAAAACAGAAAAAAGGGAAACAAAAGTGCAAAAATTCTCGATTGCATACAATTGCGAAAGAAGTATGATATCTAATTTTATTGGTAAAATATGAATACATCATGGTGGCGTTTGCTGTACGGCCTGATTTTTTTTGTGGAATACAGTGACAATTTCCTGTATTACAGTCATGAGAATCATCACTGATTATCAAACTAGATAATAATGAGAAAATGGGGGGTGCTTAATCGTCATACTTTTTTTCTTTTCATATTCTTTATGTAAAATAGGCTATAAATTCTTATAAGTTTCTTTTGATTTCAGGATTAAAATTTGGCGTAGACCTGTTCTTGGCAGGTTTTGTGAGATTCGCCCTAATAGAATTCACCATTAAAGTAAAATGAACATAAACACATGCGGTCTTAAAATACAACGAGAACAGATAACAAAGCCTTACATACTGTATCAATAATGTCTTCTACAAATCTGTTATTCACACATGCAATTTTGTCCAAATAAGGCAACAAATGTCACCCAATGTCTCTGTAGGTTATAGTATGTCATAGTAGTTGATTCATTTACACACATACATATATAAAAACCCTTTAAAAGCAAATTCAACAACGGATATTGTATAAAATACATGATTCTTACAAATAACACAACTTTTGGGAGGTTTCCCCAAAATGTCCACATATGTTTCAATTAATTATTTTAATTCGATTATTTCCAGGTTGGTTTCTTTGATCCTGCAGGCAACAGTGAAGAACTCTTGAAGAACTAAAGCGTATGACTTTTGTTATCCCCGTACGGTCAGGCCTCGGATTCGCCCTTTTTCTGCCCCTCCTCCCCTGCATCGCTGTCCTCTGATTGGCTGTTGCTAAGGACTATGTACTGTCCGTCAGCAGCTGGTGCGTTGGGCCGGCTCGATGCCGCTATTAAACGGCTTTGTTCCTCAAGATCCTGTCGATTTGAAGAATACAGTTCACTTTTGATGTGAAAAACTAAATTTCTATGGTATTAGGGGGAGGGACATTCTCAATCTAGAGAGCATTTGATTGGATGAGTCATCATCATCAATATTATTTATCCGTTTTCCCGCAATAGAAAGACAATTAATTTGAAATGCATACATCTGCTATAAGTATGTTTTGTCATCTTTAAGAGTACACTATCATATCAAAGTTTTCATCGAAACTCTCATTTTGATTTCATGGAGTCTTTAAAACAGCCATTTGCTCTCTGTTACCTTTTCGATTAGTTTCTGTTTATTCAGTTCCTCCTGTTGTTTCTCCTTGGCTTTGTCCATCTCTCTCTGTTTCTGTGTGGCTTTGCGGTCCTGTCGGAAAACCCATATGCAGATTCTCAAGAATTCACTGACCAAAAAGTACTATTTGTATAATAAACCCCAGGGTCATTTGAACAATTGAACAGAATGTCCATCTCACCGTCTCAGAGTGAAGGGCGATCTGCTTTGCCAACCCAACGCTGTCACAGATCTGACACAGATTCAAAAATATCAGAATAAACAACATGAGCTTTCAATTAGACACCCAAAAATCATTAATGGATGTAATAAATGATTATAAAAAATGTTTACCATCTCTCCGTCATTGTTTGACTCAAAGATATAGCAGACGGTAACAGGGTGACCATCGACTCGACGTCCTGCTGTCTGTAGCACGAAACCAAACAAACGTTTGTTCTCTTGATGAGACGCACACAGCACAACACTGGAGAGAGCAAACTGAAAAAAAAAGACAAACATCGACTCTATAACAACACAGGTTTAAATTAAAGCACTATTGCATGTTTATTAAAAGCTAATAGTTAGCGTTTGTGGCATAATGGTAAATACCACAAAAAATTATTCACTTCCATTGTAAGAGCCTCACTGTAACTGCGGTTTGTGCTTTTTTTATTTAAATAAATGAGAGTCGAAAAATTTATTCTTTTGATTGAGCTTGTATTGACTATGGAACATTCCTTTAAACACCTCAACACTGAATAAATGAACATTAAAATGTTTGATTACACATGCAGCTTAAACTTGTGGACGTACCCGTAGTCTTGTGACCTGTGTCTGTGGATCAATAAGCCTAGAAATAAACAAAGTGTTACAAGAGACACAAATCATAATATCCTTTCCAAGATTTTAGGCTACGGTCTCGAATGACTTTATTTAAAACCACGTAGACTTTTATTTTATATTCATACTGTCATTGGTTGTAACTCACTTGAGGCTTTCACAGGTGACGAGCAGATGCGACTCAGTCATTCTGAAGATGTTGTGGATGGCTCGAGCTGCTAGGATCTGTCTCATGGTCTCGTAGATGATGTCAGTGTTCTCTGTGGTCTTCACCTCCATCGAGCCCAAGAACCGCACGATGAAGAGCTGACGCAGGATTGAGTCTGAGAACATGAGATTCAAATCGCAAATCGGTCAAAACGGACCCCTTTTAATTATATATATATTCAAAAAATGTCCATGCTATTGTAAAGAAAAATATTTTCATGATCTTTCATCAAAATGCAATAAAAAAATGCTCTGCCACTGAAACTATTTTCTTCCTCTGATGATGGTATGGATGGGAATTTAACCATTCCGGTGTCAATTCAGAGTCCTCTAAATGATTTTGGTTAAATTTGGAAATAATAAAGCAACTCTTATTAGATTTACTGCCCTCAGCAGCCTGTTACTAAATGATGAGATTCTTGCAAAAGGTGTTTACACATTTTATTAATTACAAGAAAACTAATGTGTATCTTTGTTATGAACGAGCAGCGAAGGCAGACGAGGAGATGCGGATCCAGTTGCAGTTCAACTTTATTACAAAAACAAACAGGCAAAATACAAAGGAAAACCCTCAATGGGGAAATAAACATAACATAGAAGACACGGGCAGGGAACACACACACACCAGTCTAACAACATTCAACGAACGATGAGGAGTGAACAAAAAGCAGGGCTTAAATACACAGTGAGTGATGACAGAATGAGACACAGGTGAAAACAATGAACAAAATGGCAGTGATGATGGCAGGTGGATTCTGGGAAGTGTAGTTCTAAACAATGACAAGTGAGACAGTGGAGCTAAACAAGGGACAAAAGTGAAAACTATGGAATGCAAGGTGACAAAAAAGGCAGACAGAGGGCAACACTGAAACAAGATAAGGAATTCCTAACATAGCCCCCCCCCCTCAAGGATCGGATTCCAGACGATCACAGTGACATAAAACAAAACAAAAAATGTCCACGACTGGGGGGGAGCCTGAGGTGGGCAGACAGACCAAGGGGGCAACGAGGGGCAGACAGACAGTCCAGGGGGCAACGAGGGGCAGACAGACAGTCCAGGGGGCAACGAGGGGCAGATAGACAGTCCAGGGGGCAACGAGGGCAGGCAGGAAGTCCAAGGGGGCACAGAGGGCAGGCAGGAAGTCCAAGGGGGCAACAAGGGGCAGATAGACAGTCCAGGGGGAAACGAGGGGCAGATAGACATTCCAGGGGGCAACGAGGGCAGGCAGGAAGTCCAAGGGGGCACAGAGGGCAGATAGACAGTCCAGGGGGCAACGAGGGGCAGATAGACAGTCCAGGGGGACACAGAAGGCAGGCAGGAAGTCCAAGGGGGCACAAAGGGCAGGCTGGGAGGAGGCCACTGGACAGGGACTGGGTCAGGGGGCCTGGGAAGAGGCCAAAGGACAGGGACCGGGTCAGGAGGCCTGGGGGGAGGCCACAGGACAGGGACCGGGTCAGGAGGCCTGGGAGGAGGCCACAGGACAGGGACCAGGTCAGGAGGCCTGGGAGGGGGCCACAGGACAGGGACCGGGTCAGGAGGCCTGGGAGGAGGCCACAGGACAGGGACCGGGTCAGGAGGCCTGGGGGAAGGCCACAGGACAGGGACCGGGTCAGGAGGCCTGGGGGAAGGCCACAGGACAGGGACCGGGTCAGGAGGCCTGGGGGAAGGCCACAGGACAGGGACCGGGTCAGGAGGCCTGGGAGGAGGCCACAGGACAGGGACCGGGTCAGGAGGCCTGGGGGAAGGCCACAGGACGGGAACAGGGTCAAGAGGCCTGGGAGGAGGCCACAGGACAGGGACTGGGTCAGGAGGCCTGGGAAGAGGCCACAGGACAGGGACTGGGTCAGGAGGCCTGGGAAGAGGCCACAGGACAGGGACTGGGTCAGGAGGCCTGGGAGGAGGCCACAGGACAGGGACCGGGTCAGGAGGCCTGGGAGAAGGCCACAGGACAGGGACTAGGTCAGGGGCCCTGGGAGAAGGCCACAGGACAGGGGCCGGGTCAGGAGGCCTGGAAGGCTCTGAGGACGGAGCTGAGGAAGGCTCAGGAGACGGAACAGAGGAAGGCTCAGGAGGCGGAGCCAAGGAAGGCTCTGGAGTCTCTGGGGCCTGAGCCGCAGGAGGCTCAGGAGGCGGAGCCGTAGGAGACTCGGGAGGCGGAGCCATGGGAAGTTCTGGAGGCTCAGGAGGTGGAGCCGTGGGAGGCTCAGGAGGCTTTGGGGCGGAGCCGTAGGAGGCTCGGGAGGCGGAGCCGTAGGAGGATCAGGAGGCTCTGGGGGCGGAGCCGTAGGAGGAACAGGAGGTTCTGGAGGCGGAGCCGTAGGAGGCTCGGGAGGCGGAGCCATAAGAGACTCGTGAGGCGGAGCCGTGGGAAGTTCTGGAGGCTCAGGAGGTGGAGCCGTGGGAGGCTCAGGAGGCTTTGGGGGCGGAGCCGTAGGAGGCTCGGGAGGCGGAGCCGTAGGAGGATCAGGAGGCTCTGGGGGCGGAGCCGTAGGAGGAACAGGAGGCGGAGCCGTAGGAGGAACAGGAGGCGGAGCCGTAGGAGGCTCGTGAGGTTCTGGAGGCGGAGCTGAGGGAGGCTCAGGAGGCAGAGCCGTAGGACGCTCTAGAGGCGGAGCCCTAGAAGGCTCGGGAGTCTCTGGAAGCAGAGCCGTAGGAAGCTCGGGAGGCGGAGCCCTAGAAGGCTCTGGAGTCTCTGGGAGCAGAGCCGTAGGAGGCTTGGGAGGCGGAGCCCTAGAAGGCTCTGGAGTCTCTGGGAGCAGAGCCGTAGGAGGCTCGGGAGGCGGAGCCCTAGAAGGCTCTGGAGTCTCTGGGAGCAGAGCCGTAGGAGGCTCGGGAGGCGGAGCCCTAGAAGGCTCTGGAGTCTCTGGGAGCGGAGCCGTAGGAGGCTCGGGGAGAAGAGGACGGAGCTGAGGAAGCATGGAGCGCATGGAGCGTCCAGCCGCGCGTTGCCTGTGACAACCGCTCCTTAAGTGCGGGGTGCAGATTGCTCCTGAAGAAGACCACAAGAGAGGAGTCCGGGAAATCCGAGATACCCGCCAGCTTAAGGAAGTCGCGGATGTGGTCCTCTATAGGGCGGTCCTCTTGCTTCAGGTGGAAGTTTGCTCGTTGAACCGCTGGATCCATAGTGTGGTCGTTTGTTCTGTTATGAACGAGCAGCGAAGGCAGACGAGAAGATGCGGATCCAGTTGCAGTTCAACTTTATTACAAAAACAAACAGGCAAAATACAAAGGAAAACCCTCAATGGGGAAATAAACATAACATAGACGACACGGGCAGGGAACACACACACCAGGCTAACAACATTCAACGAACGATGAGGAGTGAACAAAAAGCAGGGCTTAAATACACAGTGAGTGATGACAGAATGAGACACAGGTGAAAACAATGAACAAAATGGCAGTGATGATGGCAGGTGGATTCTGGGAAGTGTAGTTCTAAACAATGACAAGTGAGACAGTGGAGCTAAACAAGGGACAAAAGTGAAAACTATGGAATGCAAGGTGACAAAAATGGCAGACAGAGGGCAACAGTGAAACAAGACAAGGAATTCCTAACAATCTTTAACTACACATTGTAATATAAACAACCATCCAGTAATTACTTGATTGAACTCACTTATGTACAAATAACAGAGTAACAGTTCTTGGTACATTTAGAGTCAAAAATGGTTCAGGACGTTTTTGAAAAAGAACTGGCTGATAAAAGTCATTTGTGTGGGAGGTAGCACTGTGTGTTTTGCACTGTAGATTCAAATGAACCAACTCACAAGAGTCATGCGTTCTGGAATCGGATTACAGCCGTGGCCAAAAGTAGTGGCAGTGACAAAGTTTTCTGCTTCAGTTGTTGTGGTGTTGATTCACAGTGTTTTTAGATTATTGTGCAGAGTTATCAGATGCATTTTAAATAATTGCAAAAACCCAAATTTCAGATTTCAGACAGGCCCTGTCACAAAATGACCAACTAACATCATTTCACAAATCATATCAGCAGCACCTGGGAAAGTGTGAACGAGTACTAGTCAGGAGAAATCACTATATCATTCTGATTGGATTATAAGAGCAGACTGATTGCTATAAAAGGAGGGAAGAAGTGCTTCCAATCATTGTTAGCAATGGTTACCTCTAAAGAAAGACGTGCAGCCATCATCACTTTGCATTAAAATGGCCTCACATGCAAGGAAATTGCTGCAAAAAATATTGCACCTGAAAGAACCATTTACCGGATCATCAAGAACTTCAAGGAGAGAGGATCAACTGCAGTGAAGGCTTCAGGACGTCCCAGAATGTCCAGCAAGCACCAAGACATCTCCTCCTGAGCAGTCAGCTACAGAATTGTGTCACCACCCGTGCAGAGCTCAATATTGGCAGCAGATTGGTGTGAGTGCATCTGCACGCACAGTGAGGTGAAGACTTTTGGACAATGGCCTGGTGTCAAGAAGGGCATTAAAGAACCCACTTCTCTCCAAGAAAAACATCAAGGAAGTACAAAGATTGGACAGCAGAAGACTGGTGCAAAGTTATTTTCTCTGATGAAGCCCCCTTCTGACTGTTTGGGACATCTGGAAAATAGATAGTCCAGAGAAGAAAAGGTTATCGCTACCATGAGTCCTGTGTCGTGCCAACAGTGAAGCATCCTGAGACCATCCATGTGTGGCATTTCTTTTCATCCAAGGGAGTGGACTCTCTCACAATTCTGCCCAAAAACACTGCCATGAATAAAGAATAGTATCAAAACGTCCTGCAAGAGCAACTTCTCCCAACAATCCAGGAGCAATTTGGTGATGATCTGTGCATTTTCCAGCATGATGGAGCACCATGTTACAAGGCAAGAGTAATAATTAAGTGGCACGGAGATCATTACATTGAAATTTTGGATCCGTGGCCAGGCAACACCCCAGATCTAAATCCCATAGAGAACCAGGCGAGTGGACAAGTAGAAGCCCACAAATTGTGATCAACTCCGAGCACTAATAAGGCAAGAATGGATCGCCACCAGTCAGGATTTGGCCCAGAATCTGATATCCAGAGTGAATTGCAGAGGTTATGAAGAACAAGGGTCAACACTGTAAATATTGACTCTTTGCATATATTGAATGTTTTTGCCAATAAAAGCCTTTAAATCTTATGAAATGCTTATCATTGTTTTCCAGTATACCATAGAAACATGGGAAAAAATAATCACAAATACTGAAGCATCAAACTTTGCAAAACACAAAATGTATGTCACTGCCAATTATTTTGACAATGGCTGTACACTGGTCATGCTATAATTTACACACACGCGCACGCATGCACGCACACACACACACTATACAGTGCATCCGAAAAGTATTCACAGCACTTCACTTTTTCTACATTTTGTTATGTTACAGCCTTATTCCAAAATTAATTAAATTCATTATTTTCCTCAAAATTCTACAAACAATACCCCATAATGACAACATGAAAGAAGTTTGTTTGAAATCTTTGGGGGGGGGAGGAGAAAATCACATGTACATAAGTATTCACAGCCTTTGCTCAATACTTTGTTGAAGCATATTTGGCATCAATTATAGCCTCAAGTCTTTTTGAGTATGATGCTACAAACTTGGCACACCTATTTTTGGGCAGTTTCTCCCATTCCTCTTTGCAGGACCTCTCAAGCTCCATCAGGTTGGATGTGGAGTGTCGGTGCACAGCCATTTTCAGATCTCTCCAGAGATGTTCAATCGGGTTCACGTCTGGGCTCTTGCTGGGCCACTTAAAGACATTCACAGAGTTGTCCTGTAGCCATTCCTTTGCTATCTTGGCTGTGTGCTTAGGGTCGTTGCCCTGTTGTAAGATGAACCTTCGCCCCAGTCTGAGGTCCAGAGCGCTCTAGAGCAGGATTTCATCAAGGATGTCTCTGTACATTGCTGCATTCATCTTTCCCTCGATCCTCACTAGTCTCCCAGTTCCTGCCGCTGAAAAACATCCCCACAGCATGATGCTGCCACCACCATGCTTCACTGTAGGGATGGTATTGGCCAGGTGATGAGTGGTGCCTGGTTGACACTTGCCATTCAGGCCAAACAGTTCAATCTTTTTTCATCAGACCAGAGAATTTTGTTTCTCATGGTCTGAGAGTCCTTCAGGTGCCTTTTGGCAAACTCCAGGCAGGCCGTTTGGCCACTACCATACAGGCCTGATTGGTGGAGTGCTGCAGAGATGGTTGTTCTTCTGGAAGGTTCTCCTCTCTCCACAGAGTAACGCTGGAGCTCTGTCAGAGTGACCATCGGGTTCTTGGTCACCTCCCTGACTAAGGCCCTTCTCCCCCGATCGCTAAGTTTGGCCGGGTGGCCAGCTCTAGGAAGAGTCCTGGTGGTTACAAACTTCTTCCATTTACGGATGATGGAGGCCACTGTGCTCATTGGGACCTTCAATGCTGCAGAAATCTTTCTGTACCCTTCCCCAGATCTGTGCCTCGATACAATCCTGTCTCGGAGGTCTACAGACAATTCCTTGGACTTCATGGCTTGGATTGTGCTCTGACATGCACTGTTAACTGTGGGACCTTATATAGTTATATAGGAATACTTATTTACATGTGATTTTTTTCTTTTTTTATTTGTAATAAATTTGCAAAGATTTCAAACAAACTTCTTTCATGCTGTCATTATGGGGTATTGTTTTGAGGAAAATAATAAAATGTAATCCATTTTGGAATAAGGCTGTTAACATAACAAAATGTAGAAAAAGTGAAGCGCTGTGAATACTTTACTGATGCACTGTATATACACTCACCTAAAGGATTATTAGGAACACCATACTAATACTGTGTTTGACCCCCTTTCGCCTTCAGAACTGCCTTAATTCTACGTGGCATTGATTCAACAAGGTGCTGAAAGCATTCTTTAGAAATGTTGGCCCATATTGATAGGATAGCATCTTGCAGTTGATGGAGATTTGTGGGATGCACATCCAGGGCACGAAGCTCCCATTCCACCACATCCCAAAGATGCTCTATTGGGTTGAGATCTGGTGACTGTGGGGGCCATTTTAGTACAGTGAACTCATTGTCATGTTCAAGAAACCAATTTGAAATGATTGGAGCTTTGTGACATGGTGCATTATCCTGCTGGAAGTAGCCATCAGAGGATGGGTACATGGTGGCCATAAAGGGATGGACATGGTCAGAAACAATGCTCAGGTAGGCCGTGGCTTTTAAACGATGCCCAATTGGCACTAAGGGGCCTAAAGTGTGCCAAGAAAACATCCCCCACACCATTACACCACCACCACCAGCCTGCACAGTGGTAACAAGGCATGATGGATCCATGTTCTCATTCTGTTTACACCAAATTCTTACTCTACCATCTGAATGTCTCAACAGAAATCGAGACTCATCAGACCAGGCAACATTTTTCCAGTCTTCAACTGTCCAATTTTGGTGAGCTCTTGCAAATTGTAGCCTGTTTTTCCTATTTGTAGTGGAGATGAGTGGTACCCGGTAGGGTCTTCTGCTGTTGTAGCCCATCCGCCTCAAGGTTGTGCGTGTTGTGGCTTCACAAATGCTTTGCTGCGTACCTCGGTTGTAACGAGTGGTTATTTCAGGCAAAGTTGCTCTTCTATCAGCTTGAATCAGTCGGCCCATTCTCCTCTGACCTCTAGCATCAACAAGGCATTTTCGCCCACAGGACTGCCGCATACTGGATGTTTTTCCCTTTTCACACCATTCTTTGTAAACCCTAGAAATGGTTGTGCGTGAAAATCCCAGTAACTGAGCAGATTGTGAAATACTCAGACCGGCCCGTCTGGCACCAACAACCATGCCACGCTCAAAATTGCTTAAATCACCTTTCTTTCCCATTCTGACATTCATTTTGGAGTTCAGGAGATTGTCTTGACCAGGACCACACCCCTAAATGCATTGAAGCAACTGCCATGTGATTGGTTGATTAGATAATTGCATTAATGAGAAATTGAACAGGTGTTCCTAATAATCCTTTAGGTGAGTGTATATATACTGTATATATATATAATTTGAAAACACAAAATAAACTATATGGCCAAAAGTTTGTGGACACCATATGTGCTTGATGAACATTTCATTTCAAAACCTTAGGCATCAATTTCCCTCTTTGCTGTAATAACAACTTCCACTCTTTTGGGAAGGCTTTCCACTATACTGTGTGTAGTAACATGGCGGTATATAGTAAATTCCCCCTTTTTGTGTTTTGCAGAAAAAAATAACAGCATACAGATAAACAGCAACATCTGAGAGAGTAAATGACAGAATATTCCGTTTTGGTTGTACTATTCCTTTAAAACTCAGGACAGTGTGAGGGCTTTATGATATTCTGATGTTTGAACATACCTTCACTCTCTTCAGGTTGTGACCCTCCAGACTCCCCGACTGGATTAGTCCTTCTTTCACCAAAGAGAAAACTCACATCAATGCTTTTTGTCAATGCTTATTAACTCTATAATGACAATCAAGATCATTTTACTCCTTTTCTATCATTTTACAAGCACTTATAAGCACAGACCTTCCCTGACTGGAAATCTTCGTCTGACTCGTGTGTTCCTCGCTGATGGGTAAGATGATGTCAAACTGGATGGGTGTGTCCAGAGCCACCAGCGAATCCACAGAGAGAGAAGACAGCGCCGGAGACTCTGACCCCACGGAACACTGACTGCCTGACCGCGACATTTTGGTTTGACCTTGCCTTAAGGGGTGAAAAAGTAAGATAATATTGAGAAAAAACATTTAGTAAAAACTAAACAAAAAACCCTGTGTTTATAGAAAGGCACTATGGGGTCAAGTCTATGGGGCAAGTGTAATGGAGGGTTTACAAGCTAAATGTGAAGCTCGTATTTTTTTCGAAAGTGCTTACACAAATTTTTTTATACAAAAATTTGTTATTTGAGCTGAAAAGTTGTCTAAATTGTCCTTTTAGCAGTGGAAATACTGCTAAATAATGGAAAATAGTGGATGACCTTCTGGTTGTGTTACTTTGGGCTCCTTTCTGGTATCCTTTTACGTATTGTGCATACTGTAAGTTACTACAGACGAGCACTGACGTGATGCTCTCTAAACTCACGTGTTCGGTCTGAAACTCTCATGTCGCTGTTGAAAGGAGGGCGAAGGTTTCATGGCTTCAAGAGCCGACTGATTCAGTCTAGCTGCGATTTCCTGCAGATATGAGAAAGATTCATATTTGTTATTTTGCTGTGTTTGCAGAGGTTAAGATCTTAATGTATGACAGTGCAAGTAAAACTAAATTCAGCACTTACTTCTGGGTTCTCACTGAGGTAAATCCTCTTGGAGATGTTGTTTATTGTTGCAATCCACTAAAATAAATAAAAACCCATTGTTGTGATGTGGGTGTGGCCTAGCAACGTCTGTGGAGAGCAAGGCTGGGAGAAGGAAAACGGTAAGGATTGACACCTGTGGAAAATTATCTCTAACAGCTGTTCTGTGTTTCAGTGGGAGCTGGAGGGTGATAAAAAAGGGTGTTTAGACTGCTGGAGGAGAGAGAGAGAGAGAGAGAGAGAGAGAGATGCATGATGCTGACTGTGTGCTCATGCATTTTATTTTGTGCTGAAAAGCAGTTTGCTGATTGACGCTGAAAATTGTAGAAATAAAACATGCTGGACCTTCCTACGTCAGAAGGAACTCAAGAAAGTCAGTGACTTTGTCACAGTGGTGCCGAACCCTGGGATTGTTTGGAGGAAGGATACATAGTCATGGAGTACTTGCCGCTGGCCTAAATCTTCGAGACCCTCACCACCACGCACAACACCAGGCCCTGCTTGCAATTCCAGGCACTGGAAAAGGCTCAAGCAGAGGACCGTCAGGTGTTACGGAGCTTAGTACTCCAGGAGGGATCTTCCACCACAACCCCAGACGTGACAACGGCCATGGTCGCTAAGATGGGACCACAACATGACCAATGTGACAAAGTCTCTGACTTTCTTGAGTTATTTCTAAGGGAGGAAGCGGGAGTCTGTTAAACATTATAACGTGAGTTTTATTTCTACAATTTTCAGTGTCAAATAACAAACTGCTTTTATGCACAACATAAAATGCCTGAGCACATTCAGTGTTGTGCGTCTCTCTCTCTCGCACTCCCTCTCTCATTCGGCAGTCTAAACACCCTTTTTATCCTCCTCCAGCTCTCAATGAAACAAAGAACATCTGTGAGAGAATTTCCCACAGGTGTCAATCCTTACCGTTCTCCTTCTCCAAGCAACGCTCCCCACAGACGTCGCTCAGCCACGCCAACATCACCACACCCATGTTCACATCTTTACTATTTGACAATTCATCTTATTAAAATGCTTTTATATGAGACAAATCAGATTAAACAAAGTGTCTCTCACCTCATCACAGTCTTTCCTGCTCTCCGCTTGTAATATAGCCGCCCTGCAGTACAGAGGTAGATATTTAATGACAGCAGTGACTCGAAAGGACTCGATATTTGGCTTCTCATCTATTGAGAGACGACACTCCAATTGTTTACCATCTAATAAGTATTCAATCAAGTTGGAGAAGTTCTTAAGAATTTGTTTGGCAATGTTTTAGCTTAGAAGACTTAACATACTGTAGGTGTCACGATCCTGTCACCTTGATCAGTCATGTTTAATGGTTGGTGACGGGATCCTGACATCCATGTTCAATGTTTGTGTTGAGCACATGTGCTCAGTCTGTCTTTGTTTGTGTCTCTGTGGGAGAGTACAGCTCTGGGTTTGATTTCCTTGCCATGCGCTCTTCTGTCTATTTTGTGTTTCATGTTCGGAGCGTGCTGTCTGCATCCTGACTTCTGTCTAGTTCGATCTCGGTTCTGGTGTCGGGATCAGGACACTCATGCTCCATGTAATGTCTTTGTGAGAAAATGGTTTCAGATTCAGTTCTTTTGCCATGTGCCCTTCTGTCAGTCTTTTGTGCTGTTTTTTGTTTAAGCACATGCCATACAATAGTGTTAATTCGCCATGTGCTCTTCTGTCTCGTCTATTGTGTTTGGTGCGAGCACATGGCTTCTGTTAGGTTTGTTTGCCATGTGCTCTCCTGTCCCACGTCCTGGCCCTACCCACTTGTTATTAGTTAATTTTCTTCAACTGCTTTCCCTCATTATCCTACTAATTTCTTTCCCTATTTAACCTCCCTGTGTTTTCTGTGCCACTCTGGATTTTTCAACTGTTAGGTGTCTGTCAGTCAGTTCCTGTCTTGTCCAGTTTTGTCAGTTCCAGCCCTGTTTCTCCAGCCCAGCCAGTCGACTCTTCACCTGCCCTGGACTGTGGAGTTTCCCCTACGGAGTAGTTTTTGTTGGATTTTCTTTATTTTTTATTTTAATTAAGCTCATTTTACTTCTGTGCTTGAGTCCTCGTATGTCTACTACCAAACCTGACAGAATGTCATTACCTGATTATTACCAACTATATTACTGTGTGTATATATACATACACATTATAGGTACTGTATATACATACAGTATATTATAATGATCTGTATATATGATGTTGAATCCATATTTTGGCAAATATTTTAGAAAAGGTAAACATTAAATAAGGGATAACGCAGAGAAACAAAATGATTGACAACGTTGTAGCTAACACTGTGAAGTGTAATGTGATTGCAAAGCAATTTAGTTCAAATTAGTTCTAGTCAAATGGTAAATGTAACTACATTTTACTTGTTATTGTAATGAGATTACAGTTACTGACTTTCTATTAGGTTTCAATTACTTCCTTGAGTTACACAAATTACTAAAATAATGAACATGATTCGTATTCTCTTAAATGTCGAGCATGGAATACATTTAAATCATGGATTACGCTCATGTGTACATCATTTGCTACTTTGAGAGTCATTTTAAGGGAGAAGCGAGTGTTACCGAGTGTATAGATGTTATTTTGAATTTGTTAAGTGAATAAACAAAAGCTTTTCTTTGAAGAGTGTTAGTAGGGGGTTTTAGAAAATACTTTAAATGTAAGAGTGATTAGTAATCTTTACTTTTTTATTTATTACTTTTTTCAAGGTGCAATCAGTAATACATTTTGATAATTATTTGAGAAATAATTTGTAATTTACAAGGATTACGTTTTTGAGTAAAACTTGTGTTTTGAAAAATCTTACTTTTTGCCATCAAACGATGTGATCTGAAAGCAGAATCGTCGATCTTCGCAGTCCACCGCCATGACGGAGCAGTTATCGATGTCCATAACGAGACCCCCCGCCACGTCTCCACGTGATTGGCTCATGAGATTTCCACCCTGTGTGAAGAAATACTGACGATCCCAGGTAGACGACACCAGACCTGTTTTACTGTACGTTTAAAGCACAGGATAATGAGAAATACAGACACCTGGTGAATGTACAAATACTGATTTGATTTAAAATGAGACATATCTACACTTTCAGACGAAAAGTTGACATACTTGACAGAATTTGGCTTATCTTAAATGCTGGTAATTAGTTGTTATGACGATTATAAATTGTGTCTACTTGTGAATTTCTTAGCTAAACTTAAATTGCATAATAGTTTTTAAATGGATGAGCTGGAGTGATTGTATTACACTGGTTTTGCAGCTAAACAGTCAATACTATTATTCTTAAATGTGGAAAACAGTAATAATGAAGAATGAGTACGTGTGTCCACTTTTGACTGGTTGTGTAAATGAAAGTAGTTGAGTGTGTTCTTACTTTCGAATGTTGAGATAGGCGGCCTTGCGCGTAAGGTTTCGATTGACAGGGATTTTGTTCAGGTCAGGGTCGGGCATGTATTGTGGGTCACTGACTTGCTCCAGGTCTTGAATCGTTTGCTGCATGGTTTCCAATTCACTGTCCATTTCCCTGCGAACACTATGACAACAAAGAGAAATTAAGTTCTGAGTAAATGATAAATCTGGCATTTGTCTTTTATACTTTCTTGTTAAAATAAGAACTAACATTTACTTCCAGTAACAGTTTTTATGCAAAAAAAAAACACCTTATCAACAAATAGAAACAACAAGTACACACACATACAGAAGTACAAGTAAAACATTACTGACAGCAATGATACTAGAGTACAATAGTTTACGTAATGTACTTAAATAAACATACTGTATAATAATACTATAAACTTCTATTAATATATGTAATGTATCATATGTAGGGTGCATTAGTGTAGTATATTTGGAAATATACTTCTGAACGCTGGTTCCAATGTCAGTGAGAAAATCGTCCCATTGCTGTGTCAAATTCTCTGATCCCAGTTTGAAAAAACTGATCTGTTAAAAAGACAAAAGAATTGTATAATGAATAATTAAGGTCATTATCAGATGTTATCAGTGATATGCATTACCAGTCAATTTAAGAGTATTTTTCAGGTTAGAAGCAGCACTATCAGGGTTACCACCCTTTTTTTTGACCAATGAATTCTGCATGTCTTCTCCAATTGTTTGTAATTACGCCATAAGAATATTTATAGTGACACTTTACAATAAGATTTTATTGATAACATTAGTAAATGCAATAAGTATCATAAATGATCAACACTGCACCATTTTTTTTTTATAATAAATGCTGCAAAACTTGGTTCATGTAAACAGATACAACCAAATTGAAAAGTGTTGCTTTATTTTCAAAACAAGTTTTAAGGAGATTGCATTCACAAGGGTAAATTTGTATTCACAGAATAATCTAGTTTATATACAGTATCTATACAGTATATATATATATATATATATATATTAGTCAGAGAGCCCTCGCTACTGACAGAGTGTCGCAACGCAGAGGAGAAGATTGGTTCAATGGTACTGGAGCGGTTCGCCAGGAGGTGGAGGAGGTGCTGCCATCTGCCAGGAGGCTAAATCCAGTGCATCACCCGGCGTCATGGAGGATTGCTGGACAGCTGGCAGAGGACCGAATGGCAGCGTTGTCAGGATCCTGACATTTGTTTCCCTTTCTCTCGCTCTCTCTCTCTCTACTCTCTCTCTCAGGCTCTCCCGTTCTCTTTCGCTCTCACCTCCCTCCCCTCATCCTGCCCAGGTTCCCAGGAGGAAGGGAAGACCAACCGATGGCTCCTCCCTCCTCATCCCCTCATGGTTTCCCCAGCTTGAATTGGGCAGTGGGGTTATGTGACGAGGAGGAGGGCGTGGCCGGGCCGTGAGGATGCACGCCCAGTGCTGAGTAGCCCAATCAGCGGAAGAGAGATAAAGGAGGATCCAGGGATGCCAGAGAGAGAGAGAGAGAGAGAGAGAGAGAGAGAGAGATGCACGCAGCCACTGTGTGTGTGCGTCAGTGTTTGCATTGTAATTAAAGTCTTTTTGGTTGATAACCCAATTGCTGCTTCCTCCTTTCCCAATGAACAAGAGGCTTGTCTGCCAACTGCACAACCTTGAGGCGGATGGGCTACAACAGCAGAAGACCCCACCGGATACCACTCATCTCCACTACAAATAGGAAAAAGAGGCTACAATTTGCAAGAGCTCACCAAAATTGGACAGTTGAAGACTGGAAAAATGTTGCCTGTTCTGATGAGTCTCGATTTCTGTTGAGACATTCAGATGGTAGAGTCAGAATTTGGCGTAGACAGAATGAGAACATGGATCCATCATGCCTTGTTACCACTGTGCAGGCTGGTGGTGGTGGTGTAATGGTGTGGGGGATGTTTTCTTGGCACACTTTAGGCCCCTTAGTGCCAATTGGGCATCGTTTAAATGTCACGGCCTACCTGAGCATTGTTTCTGACCATGTCCATCCCTTTATGGCCACCATGTACCCATCCTCTGATGGCTACTTCCAGCAGGATAATGCACCATGTCACAAAGCTCCAATCATTTCAAACTGGTTTCTTGAACATGACAATGAGTTCACTGTACTAAAATGGCCCCCACAGTCACCAGATCTCAACCCAATAGAGCATCTTTGGGATGTGGTGGAATGGGAGCTTCGTGCCCTGGATGTGCATCCCACAAATCTCCATCAACTGCAAGATGCTATCCTATCAATATGGGCCAACATTTCTAAAGAATGATTTCAGCACCTTGTTGAATCAATGCCACGTAGAATTAAGGCAGTTCTGAAGGCGAAAGGGGGTCAAACACAGTATTAGTATGGTGTTCCTAATAATCCTTTAGGTGAGTGTATATATATATATATTAGGGCTGATGATTTAACACGTTAATAACGTGCGATTAATTTGACAAACGCACTTTAATCGCAATGCTTAACTGAGAAATTCAAGCTTGTAGTACCACCTGTTTACTGCAGAGGGCAGTAATTGAAATTTCAGCTGTGTGAGCAACACACAGTTTATACAGTGAAGAAAACAATTTCTTGCGTTCAAAACACTTGGAGCGCAAATGCGATCTTTAAGGGATCTTAAGATGTGTTTAAAGATTGAGTATTAAACTATATTTATCTCGACATTGACCTAAACATTTAATTTTTATGACGCAACACACACGAGACGCGACACAAGCATATCTGACGCAGGTCGTACGGTCTTTAAATATGTATGAGGTAATTACTGTCACGTTCCTGTGTTGTCTGCCCCGTGTTTTCTGTTTCACTCAGCATGTCACATTCCATGTCACGTTTCTTGTGGTCCGGTCCGTGTTTTCACCAGTCATTGTCTAGAAAACTACACTTCCCAACTCTCCTTGCCCTCACCACCTGCCAGCACTCACTCAATGTTTTCACCTGCGTATCGTTTAGTTCCATCACCTCTGTGTATTTAACCCTGTTTATTTCTCCATTCCCCTGTCAGTCTTTGATGTATGTGGACGCCTGTTATCCGTGCTCTCTGTCTTGGTTTGTTCCCTGGTTACCCCTTTTGTAAGCCTTCCATGTTTTCGTTAACCCTTTGTATGCCTTCCGTGTTTTGTTTTACCTTTTCCCATCGTGGATGTTTCCTTTGTTCGTGTTTTTTCGTGTTGCCTTTTTATTTAATAAAGTGTCGCTGCAATTAGATCCTCGTCCCGTGTCTGCCTTCAACTTCATCCATGACAATTACCAACAAGGTTAAGGAGGTGTCCTTTAAACTGTTACAGTGTTTTTACTCAGTCAATCTTTATTTAAGAAACATGCTCCCTGAAATAGATCCACTTTGCTCCTTCTGTTATGCTGTGATGAAAAGTTTGTTTGTTTGTACGTACCTCTATTTTAACTAGTTTTTCTTTGCTTTATAAAGACGTTTTATTTGGTTTTCACAGATTTGATAACTTAAGTTAATATTTTCTGATTAATCTGTTTATTTTTCTTGCCAAGTTTTTAATACATAAGTGTAAATTTATGTAAATAAAGCCCCTATTTGCACATTTTTGTAAAGACTTGAAATATCATTTAAATACTCTTTGTACCTCCAACAACTCCAAAGCATTGAAAACCATTGCACTATGTAATGAATATAATGTCTTGGCATTATTGTAAAATCTATCTGTAGTATTGTGTACTATGTGGCTTGTTTCTATAAAAAATAATGTCTAACATGTAATATTGACGGGTCCCTAAACAAACCCTCACAATAAATCTCCAACTGATCGACAAATTCACTTGTGAAAAGGATTGCTGTGAACTGTGTGACAATGATTGACTTAAGATCAATAATATGGTAGTAAACAATATATTGTATTCTAAAGCCACTTTTTATATTGTCTTATCAATTACTCATTACTTGTCATTACTCTTCTGCCACAAGAATGTAATGCATTTAAATTTTCTGAATATTTGTTTATTTTATATATATATATATAATTTTTTGAATATTTAAAGATAACTATGTAGAATTATTTCATAATTATATATTGAATTATTGTTATATGAGGGGCTTTCTCAGCAAATATTTGTATATGCGATTAATCGCGATTAATTAATTGGGACACCATGTAATTAATTCGATAAAAAATGTAATCGATTGACAGCCCTAATATATATATATATATATATATATATATATATATATATATAATATTTATTTTCTTTGAAAATATTGACATTAATTACTCTGCATATCATGAAATTAATTTGAGCAAAAAATATAATCCATTAACAGCCCTAATACATATTTATCTCTATTTATACAGTACATCTATATTTGTTAGGGATGTGAATCGATTAAAAACTTTTAAATAACTAATCACAATTTTCTGTGATTAATCACGATTAAATAATGGTACATGATACTTTACAACAAACATTTTTACATGTTTTAATCTTTGATACAAGTATATATATATATATACACACACATGCCATAAAATCAGTGGACATTTTGGGGCAAAATCTTCTGGCTTTTTCCAGTGTGTTTTTTAGAGATTATACATAGAAATATAAAACATATTGAATCCTGAAGTTTAATTTGCAGAAGTTCAGTCTTTACAGGTTTACCTCGCTGCAGTTGCCTTCTCAGTCTCTATTGCGCACATGCTGGGTCTCTCTTGCGTGGTTTTGCTTTTGACACTGATTCATAAGAAAGTCAGTGAGCGTTTTCGGCGATGCGAAGCGATATGGCAGCACACCTGGTTTACTGCTTGCGGGTGAAGTCTCCATTCTCAGTACAGTAAATCTGCTCCCGTGATTATTATGCCTGGGACATGCGTTGCACGTAATGAATAAGCATTCACTGCATCACACAATCAGTTTCTGTGTTAGGATGTGCTGTCAAATTGAGCGTGTACCTCCTAAAAATGTATATATGCCCATTTTTGGCACAGAAAGTGGGGAAAAACATTAGTGAAGTTTTGCCCATTGTACAAAGGTGCCTGGGTTTGTTCCTGCCAGGCAGCCTTTGTACAAAGGTGCCCTTACCCCACCCCCACACTTATCAGAGCCTGTAAGGCTGAGTAGCCTGGCAGGATCAACTCAGGACACTTTTCTCCCATTGCGTAAAGTTTAAGGAATTAAAAACTGATTTAATGTAAAACTGGTACATTGCTAATGTTTTATTATTTGTGTCAATTTTTTTATACGTTAAACAAAAATATTCTAAAACTTCCTAAGTTTTCCAGGTTTTTCATGACCGTAGGGCCTCTAAAGAATTACCTGTGCCTGCATGTACCCCAATAATGGCTCCAACAGAGCAGTCTTCTTCTTATACTGGAGAGTGTTCAGGGCAGTGAAGTAGTGCATCATGATCTGGTGTTGCTTTTTCCTAGAGGTGTAAACATCTTCCATAACTTCAGACTTTACCTGCAGTGGACACATTATATTTCCTTATTCATCATTGGTGTGTTGTGATTTAGTTCAGGTAACTACAATATTAATCTACAATAGTAGTTAAATGATTGTGGATTACGCTGATACCGATAACTACGCTGCTAGAAAAGGCAGATCAATTATTCATCTGCTGATAGTTTTTAAAAATCGATTTATTGAATGTTAAAGGCACAGACATAGAGGCAACAAAAGCCCAAAATTAATAAAATCCTAGAGGCAGTAATCACAATAATAACCAGAAAAAAAAGACTTGGTGCATGGGGACCTTTAGCTACGAACAAGCCTGCAATACACTGGGGACTCTTATTTTGAAATGACTGTTCTCCCAACACACACAAAACACATAAGGGAAACAAAACATGCACTCTTCTGATCATCATTCATCAATAGTAGTAGACATGTGGCACAACAAGCTCCACGTAGAGTCAGTGTTTTCACCTCTAGAGGCCGCTGTTATACTGTAGAACACTCCAGCGCCGGAAAGGATTAATATATTTTTCAAAAACTATCTGCAACTATAGCCAGTAATTTCTGCTGATCACCGATAGTTCCAAAAAGCTGTAAAACCGATATATCGTTCGACCTCCACTCTAACATACGTTTTCCTTTAAAACTTCACAATGTCTAAGTTTATGCTATCTTTCTTCTTTCTACCGCTAAAGGAAAATGTAGTTCTGTAGTTCTGTCACTCTGTCAGTCTAGGTTTTTGTCTGACAGGACTGTGGCATTATTGTCCCATGTCTGTCTTGCGAAACGCAAGTTGATGTTGATCGTCTTTGTGTGAGCACGTGGTTTCGGTCTGTCTTGTTTCATGTCGGGAGAATGGTGTCTGGATCCTGACTTCCTGTCTGGTTCAGTATCGGTCTGTGTCAGGATCCGGAACACTCGTGCTCCATGTCTGTCTGTTATTGACATCGCGCTTATGTCATCTTGGCAGTGGCACTCGCGTCAATAGTTTGTCTGTCTCTCGCGTGTTGCATGCCCGGGTCGCTAGCTATCTTCATGTTGTGCTGAGGTTCGGTCACTTCGGTCTAAGGTGTCGGGTGTGTGGCCGAACTCACGCACAGGTGTCTTGTTTTTGTTGCCTGTTGCGTGCATCGCTTGGCGTCTGCCTCCCGATGCACACTCAGGTCTCGTTTAGTGTGAGAATGCGTGGCATCAGTTGTTTGGTGTCGCTACGAATTCTCTCTTCTTGTTTGTCGTTTGGCATGGGTGTATATTGCCTCATTGTCTTGGTGATGTTCGCTCATGCTTGTGAGAGTATGTCATTTTTATTTTGTATCGCCGTGTGTCTCTCTCTGTCTTACGTCACATCCCGCCTGTTGATTTCTCTCCCTATTTTAGTCTCCTCGTGCTTGTTGTCCAGTGCCAGTTCATCTTGTGTGTTCCAGTTGGTCTTGTGTAGTTGGTCAGTCTTGATGGTTCCTCATCCCATCCCTGTCCGGTCTGGTTGGTCCTGGTTCCCCGTTTCCCTCTGCCCCAGCCCTAGATTTTTCTTTTCCCCTACAGGGTTGATTATGTTTGTTTTCTCCCTTGTGGGAGTTTTTCCCTTTTATTTTGTATTTAATGAATTCCCTTTTATTTCTTCAACTTTGCACCTGGATCCCATCTCTGCATTCTCTGACAGAAGATTGGAAGCGATATACCGACCGATATATAATTTCACCGAAATATCGATTTAACCGAAATGTCAGCTGACCTCTAATCTACAATATGTTTTACTTTAACTTTCCATGATGCCTGAGTTGATGCTCTCTTTCTTCTTTCTACCCTTAAAGGTAAACTAATTGAAGATTGGAGGTTGACGGATATATTGGTTTTACCGAAATATCAGCTGACCTCCAATCTACAAAAAGTTTTCCTTTAACGCTACTTGATGCCAGACTTAAATAAATTGACTAAATTGCCCAGTTATATGAATCAAATTTTAAACCAACAATTTAACAGACCTAAGAATTTTTAAGTGCTTTCTATTTTTTTCTCTTCCCTTATTCTAAACAAGGACGCATGACACATCCGGCAATCGTTTCTGTGTAACAGATGCTTGTCTATCGGTGGTCAGGACAACTTAAACAATGACAGCCAGCACAGCATATGTCTGAACACTGCCAGAATTTGAACAATAAAAAGACACACATTAAAGTCAACTGCTCATAATTCAGCCGTCAATCAAACAATACATAAAAACTCACACACCTTCTCATTTTCCTTCCGTTTAGACAGACGACTATATCTGTTGATGGCCACGTCATGATCTGAAATTAAATTATGGTTAAAGAGAACATAATGAAGAAGCCATTAATGCATGTTACAGCAATCATGTAGTATCTAGAAAAACAAAATCATTAACAACTGGCACTCACCATCACTTGCAATTTGAAACACTTCCTTCAGGGTGAGAATTTCTACACGTAAAAGACATTAATCACAATAAGTGGAGGAAAACAAATATTCACAATAAAACTGAAAGGGTGATTGGGGTATTTTAACAACACTAAGGGGTTAATTTACTGATAATGATAGGCTGACTGTTATTATCCCACTTATTACACAGCTGCATACAAAAATAAATTAAAAGGACATGAAATACTGATTTGAGTTTTAATAATTGCATTATGCCAGAAGGAACAGAGCATGGTATGATTTTCGAGACATAAAACATTTATGTTGCCCAGTACAATGGTCAATTACACAGTTTAGCACTCACTGGGCCTCAATCATGAAACACAATCAGAACTAATTTTTGTTTAAATTGTGCCGTTCAATTCAATGCAACAATTTACATATGAATCGATTTATGCATACACCGGTGGCCAAAAGTTTGGAATAATGTTCAGATTTTTCGGAAGGAAATTGGTACTTTCATTCACTGAGGTGGCATTCAACTGATCACAGAGTATAATCAGGACATTACTGAAGTAAAAAACAGCTCCATCACTATTTGAAAAAAGTCATTTTTGATCAAATCTAGACAGCAGCATCACTCCAACACCTTATCCTTGCGTAATCATGATAAATTGATCATTTGATACTAGAAAATCACTTGCCATTATAACAAACACAGCTGAAAGCTATTTTTCCCCTCCCCACAAGGAGGTTACTCCATGTGACTCTACCATCCCATGCAACCAGGACAATTTGGTCTCTAGTTTGAGAAATAGACGCCTCACATGTCCTCCGCTGACAGCTTCATTGAATTCTACCCACTCAACACCAGTTTCATGTTCAACAGTAAAGAGAAGAATCAGGGGTGACTTATGTGAAGAATTGCAAAGAAAAAGCCACTTTTGAAACAGAAAAACAAAAAGAAAAGGTTCGAGTGGGCAAAGAAACACAGACATTGGACAACAGATAATTGGAAAAGAGTGTTACGGATCTTCACCCCATTGAGCTTTTGTGGGATCAGCTAGACTGTAAGGTGCGTGAGAAGAGCCCGACAAGACAGACACATCTATGGCAAGTGCTACAGGAAGTGTGGGGTGAAAAGTCAAGTGCTACAGGAAGTGTGGGGTGAAAGGTCAAGTACTACAGGAAGTGTGGGGTGAAAGGTCAAGTGCTACAGTAAGTGTGGGGTAAAGGTTACCTGAGTATCTGGACAAACTGACCGCTAGAATAACAAGGATCTGCAAAGCTGTCATTGCTGCACATGGAGGATTGTTTGATGAGAACTCTTTGAAGTAGTTTAAGTAAATTGTAATAGTAATTTATCATGTTATTAATGTCCTGACTATACGTTGTGATCAGTTGAATGCCACTTTGGTGAATAAAAGTACAGATTTCTTTCCATTAGAGCAAAATCTGTACATTATTCCAAACTTTTGGCTGCCAGTGTGTATGTAATAATCAATTAAAGCTTTTAATCAAATAAAAAAAAAAAAAAAAAATTGTCAATTAATTAATCAAATGAATCACATACATCAATATTTGAAGAAATAGGTTCCCCTTAAAATTATAATTCAATATATAATAATCCAAATTATTATAAATATTATATATATCTAATATTAATAAAGAATTTGACTATTATACATTGGATTATCATTATTTGATATACATAAATATATATAATTTTTATTATTTTATATGATTATTAGAATGATATATTACTGTATATATTGAACTATCATTATTTTATATATATCATTTCTAATTGGATGCATTATTGCATTTCGCCTGTCCACATTCGTCAGAAGGACACTTTTGTAGCATCTCACTGTGTCTGCACTGCATTTTACTGGTTTCCAACGTCTCCAGCCATAAAGGACTCATTTTTATGATGATGTGTCAGGTTAATTATAGTTTGAAACTTTAAAAAAACATGTCTCGAGACCCCTGCAAGACCGGGAGCTGTCGGTTCACTGCCCCCTGCTGACTGTGACTGCAAAAACTAACACTGCTGGTAGGAAAATTCCTTATCATGGGATTTACGTACAGTCAGGAATGATTAATTGCATTAATTTTGTAACACAATATTATTTTTAATAATTAATTGCACTGAATTAACAAATTACATCACAATCAAGTATTCCAGAAATTAATGTATTATAAATAAATACATTATGGTCACTGAGACGAAAGCTTTCTTCCATAATGCATTGCTGTCTAATACCTTTTAAGTCTCTCTCTTTAAACTGAGTTATGGGAAACATCATGGCGTCTGCGAGCTGAGTGGAGAGAACTGCATGACAGGAGCTGAGCTGCAAACATACAGTAAAACCCAATTAAACACCACAAACCAAACCAGTGCTCCCACAAGAAGTGAATTAGTCATTAGAATGATGGTGTTCTGACCTCGTCAATGACTTTGGCAAACTGCTGCAGAGTTGAACTCATGACCACATCGTCGCCCCAAAGAGGAAAACGCTGCAAATATAAGAACATTTCTTTATTAATATCAACAAAATGACTTTATAACATCAATGAAACTGAAAAAGGTCTGAACTTCTTATATGGGCAAAATTGACATACAGAACATTAGAATGGTGCGACATAACACATGAAACAATCAAAACACAAAACATTACCTGTTTGTCATAGTCCTTCAGTAGCTTAGATGTCAAATGAGTGGCTGCGCTCAATTCGTTCTGGAAAGACAAACCAAAAAAATAAGACCAAAAATTATTATAATATTTTGATTTGAGTCTGTTATAGGACTATTCAGATTTTTAGCATTGTGACATTATTTTCATGACAATTGAGCACATTTTACCACTGCAAATTCTCGTTATCACAATCTGTATGGAAAGTTTACATTTGAGTTACTTTATGATTCTCCTTACTGTATTGTAGCAAGACAGCACTGTAAGTAGAACTTACAAAATATACTGCATTGTATAAATACTTTAATAATGTATTTGGCCTTACAGTAATACAAATTAGGAGTGAAATTGCTTAATTGTCATGAAGATGATCAATACAAAACATTTAAATAGTCTGAACAATTAGCTTCTCTTTCTTTAAGCCAAATATATTATACTATTTTCTTAAAATTTTTGTCATAAAATATGAGCTGGACACCTTGACACTTTTCGTGTGATTCACCCCTAAAAAATATTTAGTTTTAAAGTTATCAAAAACAACTTTAATATTAATCAAGTGAATGTTTAATGTATATCAGGTGGTGCTGGTGGAGTTTGAATCAGGGACTAAAAATGGTTCAAAGAACAAAAAACGAAAACGTACAACATTTTTAGCAGTACGTAACCGAAACGAGAACAAAGATATTTACAATTGTTCTGGAGTGAAAACGGTATTTTTAAATCCTGGTAACCGGTTAAATTTGGTCTGATAATTTTTTCATGAAATTAAGGAAGAAACTGAATCTGGCAACACTATAATTGGTATTTCACATTGGTATTTTGTTCTAACCCGTAACATTTTAGGGCAGTGGAAGTTCTGAATCAGAACAAAAAAAAAATCAGTTTTTGATCAGAACAAACCGAAATGAAAAACATTTAATATTTAGTCTGGTTTGAATGTTAATCTCTGTAAACTTGGGGCTGTTCTCACCTGAGTGTCATAGATTCTCTGCATGGCTTTGAAGAGCTGACTGAAATAACTGGAAACTGCCCGTGCATCTTCCTCGAACACGCCGAGCAGTGAGCGCGTCTACAAAAACAAACATTCATGTATATCTGCAGGTGCACGGGACAACCTTTTAAGGGGTTTTACCAACACAACAAGTATTGTATATGTATAAATAACATGTTTGTATTATTGCTGTTAGTCAAACACTTGAATAATCATCCTTTATAATTAAACATACGAGACATCAGGATTTCATCTAAACAGTAGAAAGTATCTCAAATCTATACAGCAGCTTTTAAAACAGCATTAACAATGTGCTTTACAAAAGAGTGCCATTCAAATGTCCGAGTCCACGTGATGCTTCTATGTATTTTCATTACAAATGACATCATAAGTAGTGATAGGCTGCTATACACCGATTAATCGGCCGATATTTGGCCATTTTGCGATTATCGGTATCTGCCGATAAGTGTTCGCTTGACCCAAGAGATTTGTCAATGGACACTGGAGAGACAACACTTTCTGTTTTCAATGTTTTTTCTTTTGAAGTTTAAAAACAGTACTTTGTTTACATGTTAAAATGTATTATGATTATCTGCATTTATATCAGCCATCCAGATATGTATAGCACCCCACCCCAAGATGGATAAGAAACCCCACCTAATGCAAATATGACAGTGATTCACTCTTATAAATGATTATCTTAACTACTTTTAACAGCATAGTTCAAGTATCTTACATAAAAGCAATCCATAGACTCTCTCTAGAAAACAATACAATTTCCTTATGTGTGTGTGTGTGTGTGTGTATAACTGATGTTGCCAAATCCAGCACCCATGAAAGCAAAGCTAACCAGAAGGAAATCACCATTAAAAGCCAGAAAGATTCAAATCATGAGATATTATCTGCTTTGAATAAGCAGCAACAGCCACAGTACGCTTATTACTATGTCGTTATTTTTATTTATTCGTGCTAGCTTGCTTGCTAAGTAATGACTATTTACCTGCGGACTGTCTTCCAGAGTTTCTTCTATCGGTAATGTCTCAATTCCCGGCATGACTGCAATTTTGTCGCGAACGTAATAATATGTCAATTTGTTTATTCAAAATCAAAGTTGCAACGTTACAATGTTGCTGTTCGCTTTATTCTTGACAAACCAACACCCACCCGGATCCGCCCACCAACGCGGAAGTCCCGCCCCTTTCCGTCGGCTGATTGGTCGAGACACTGTGGATGTTGTAATGACGTGTGCACTTGTTTTTTAGACATAAAAGCCATTTGTGGCTCCCAACTGGTTAATAATATGATTATATTGGCCAAATATTTCACCTATGAATGTCTTCTTTAATCACTCCGACTGTTTATAATATTTATAAATTAAATAACATATTTGTGAAATAACATGGTCGGCTGATTGGTCGAGACACTGTGGATGTTGTAATGACGTGTGCACTTGTTTTTTAGACATAAAAGCCATTTGTGGCTCCCAACTGGTTAATAATATGATTATATTGGCCAAATATTTCACCTATGAATGTCTTCTTTAATCACTCCGACTGTTTATAATATTTATAAATTAAATAACATATTTGTGAAATAACATGTGTTGTAGGAGAGATGCCCCATGAGCTTTATTTATATAAATACATTTTTTTATTAAACTTTATTTTTCGTATTTTGTTGTATTATTTACTTATATTGTGCAGACATTTACATCAATATGTTCAATATGATATTATGCATACAATTTTACTAATTTCTCTTTCAAAAAATGAAAAAATAAATCATTTTCCTCCCTGAGATTTATTATAATAATATTATTATATTAATCACGAGTTGCTGGAAACTTTTTGAATATTTTTTAATAGATGATGTTTATCTAAGGTTACTCTTTATTACAATAAGGTGATTTGTCAAAGAAGTTGTCAATATGTTAAAATTAACAGCATAAAAAATTTAACCCCCTAAAAATATTTCTATATAGGCTAATAACAAGCATTATAAATGAGTCTGTTTCCTAAAAAAAAGCAAATTATCTAGAAGACTAGTAAATGTATCAATGGCTATCATCACAATATATCATCCATTATTTATTTATTATTGAAACAAATAATTGACTTCTGTATATATTAATAATATGTAAGACTTTGTTCACATTTTCTGTTTGTTAAGAAAACATTAGTATATTTAGGACAACATATGGTTGTATGCACAACATATGATATGGAGTGACGATATTGAACTTTGTAATATGAAGAATCATATTAAGTTGTAAATTGTGTTGTCATTTTGCTACTTATCCTTTAATCAGACGTGAACTGCCTTCTTCAGACTCAGTCAAAAGCTTTAATATTTGATTATTAATAGAGAGCATAAACACTAAATGAAAATCACTTTCTATATCGACCCTATTTTAAAAACAAAACAACACATAAGTTTCTCTGCACATCTTTATTCACATTTTTAGAACATTATAGCCACATGTCTGGCTGTAGAGATCATATTCTTTCTACAGGATGTACTGCTTCAATGGATCTGGCAACGGAAGGAAGCTCATGAAATCTGGAGCTCTCAGATGCAGTCGACCCAAACATCTCCTGACCTTCAGTTGACAGAGATGCTGCAAACAGAGAACTTAATCATGTGTTACACCACTTTGTACTGTACTTATAACCTCTTAACTTATGATCATGTTCAGGTCATATTTCATCCCAATATCGAAAGAGAAAAACAAGATATTGAGTTTTGCATGTATTCCATAAAAACACTTTGTGGGACTTTTAACAATTTGCATTGCAGTAATAAGAATTGAGGATGACAGTGTTGTGAAAGTTGTGTCACAATGCAATAAATCTAAATGGTCCTAAAATTAGATTTCATTTTCTTTATGCAATATGTAATCTCATTTCTCATTTTCTTTATGCAATATGTAATCTCATTTCTCATTTTCTTTATGCAATATGTAATCTCATTTCCTTTTTGTGCTTTTGTTGTGAAATATACTTGACAGACTTGACAAACCTTGAATTGAGCAGATTTCAGGCCAGTGTTTATGCTCCATGAGTGCAGCCTTCAGTTTAGAGCAGAAGATCAAGTGATCAACATAATCCAAGATATGGACCACATTCCCTGAGACATGCTTCAACCATGACACTGATATGACCTCACAGAACAACGGAAAGAGAGAGAGAAAAAGAAAATGGAGGTCCAATGTGCTTTAAAACTATTTACGTTTAAGGCGTAGTTCAAACTAAATGTAAATTCTGTCATCGACTCAATGATCAACTCAACCAAACGAAGCGTCCATGATATTAAACCAGGTGTGTCGACATGGCCTTTATTATTCTCAATGCAAATAACGTTTGAGAGCTGAGACAGAAGGGAAGATTTCCAGTAAATAATGTCTAAAATTGAGAAGAAAAAAAAACTATTCAATGAACCCTTGTGCACTGTTGTTTTAGACTCACACTTGTATTGTATGTGAAAACAATAAACGAGTAAAAACACTAAAGTTGTGCATTTTTCGGGAGATTTTATGCTATTTAGATCTTATGTACCTTAAAAATAAGCATTATTTTTTTGTTAATTTCATTACAGTAAAAACCTACTCTTCTATAAGTTGAAACATTAAGAAAATGTGAGAGTGTGACATGTATTGGGGCAGATTACTGGCATCTGGTGCAAAAGAACAATTACATGACTTGAAAATCATGTCATGACAAAATAAACCAGTAGATGGCTGCAGAAATCCACTAATTCATTCAGAATCAGCTTTATCAGCAATTTGTTTCGATGACAGGAGCTTCCAGTGCACAACAATACAAAAACAGCAGCAAGACATAGATAAATAATAATTATACACATACGTACAGACACACACACATACATAGTGCAGTTCTAATACAAATCTGTTATCTGTTATGTACAGTGCAATTTTTTTGCCAGAGGAATGAAATGGCAGAAGAGAAGAGGTGGTTGTGTTGGATGAATATAAAAAAAGACTAAACTGTGTATTGCACATAATTATTGCTCAATGAGGCAATTTTAACTGTTCATGAGATGGATAGCCTGAGGGAAAACAACAGTTCAAAAAGGTATTGGGATGGGTGAGAGGGGTCCAGAGTGATTTTTCCAGCCTTTTTTCTCCTTCTGGAAGTGTATAGTTCTTGAAGGGGTGCAGGGGGCAACCAATAATCCTCTCAGCAGTCCGAACTGTCCTTTGTAGTCTTCTGATGTCTGATATCGTAGCTGAACCAAACCTGACAGTTATTGAAGTGAAGAGGACAGACTCAATGACTGCTGAGTATCAGCAGCGCCTGTGGCAGGTTGAACTTCCTCAGCTGGTGAAGCAAGTACAACCTCTGCTGGGCCTTTTTCACAATGGAGTCGATGTGTATCTCCCACTTCATCATGTCCTGTGAGATGGTAGTGCCCAGGAACCTGAATGACTCCACTGCTGCCACAGTGCAGTTTAAAATGGGGTTTGGTTCAGTGTTGGGGTGTTCCTCCTAAAGTCCACAATCATCTCCACTGTTTTGAGCATGTTCAGCTCCAGGTTGTTTTGACTGCACCAGACAGCCAGCTGTTTAACCTCCCTTCTGTATACAGACTCATCATCTCTGATGAGGCCGATGATTGTGGTGTCATATGCAAACTTCAGGAGCTTGACAGAAGAATCCTTGGTGGTGCAGTCATTGGTGTAGAGGGAAACGAGTAGTTTGGAGAGCACACATCCCTGGGGGGCACCAGTGCTGATGATACAGGTGCTGGTAGTGAATTTTCCCTGCCTCACAAGCTGCTGCCTGTCCATCAGAAAGCTGGTAATCCACTGACAGATAGACATGAGAACAGGGAGTTGGTTTAACTTAGTCCAGAGAATAGCTGGGACGATGGTGTTGAAAGCCGTGCTGAAGTCCACAAAAAGGATCCTTGTGTATGTCCCCTGTCTGTCCAGATGTTGCAGGACATGATGTAATCCCATGTTGACTGCATCATCCACAGACCTGTTTGCTCGATAAGTAAATTGAAGGGGGTCCAGAATGGGTCCAGTGATGTCCTTCAGGTGGGCCAACACCAGTCTCTCAAATTACTTCATGACCACAGACGTCAGGGTGACAGATCTGCAGTCATTAAGTCCTGTTATTTTTGGTTTCTTTGGGACAGGGGTAATGATGGGACTTCACACTGCTCAAGTGATCTATTGAAGATCTGTGTGAAGATGGGGGCCAGCTGGTTAGCAAAGGATCGGGGCCATCTGGGCCTGAAGCCTTCCATCATCTTCACAGATCTTGAGTGCAGGTTGAGTAGCAGGAGTGGGGAGGAGGGGGGTTGCAGGAGGTGTTGGTGTTTGTGTGAAGTGAAGGTCCCAGGGCGTGTGGGGTGTGGGATTGGTCTTTTCAAATTTGCAGTAGAACACATTCAGGTTGTCAGCCAGTCATTGGTCCACCACAGGGTTGGGGGTAGGAGTCCTGTAATTTGTGAGTTGTTTCATGCCACTCCACACTGATGCAGGGTTGTTAGCTGAAAACTAGTTTTCCATGGTTTATCGTTATTGAATGATAAATAAGTACAAGTAGGAATGCACATATCCTCACAGAAATTGATATATGACGTAACAGTATCTTTGAGATCGTCCAGATCTGTGGCTGCAACCTCAAAACCACTCCAATATGTGAAATCGAAGCAGACTTGTTTCTCAAAATTTTAAGTGGTTAGCTACAATCCTTTAATAAAAGTAGTTAGCTACACTACAAACTACTAATAAATGAAGCTTACTACACTGAAGCTTGTTGGGAGGGAGGGGGTATATTTCATTATACATATTTAAATATATAACTATGACTATGATATAACTATATAAATATTAATATATATATCAATCAAATCAAATCACTTTATTGTCACACTACCATGTAGTGCTGCCAGTCAGGATGCAGCCAGTCAGGATGCTCTCTACAGTACTAGTGTAGAACCGTGTGAGGATGTGGTGGTTCATTCCATATACAGGGTTGGGGAGTAACAGAATACATGTAACGGGATTACGTATTTTAAAATACAAAATATAAGTAACTGTATTCAACTAAAGTTAAAATTGTAATTATTGGTATATAGAATAGTTACTTTCAAAAAGTATTTTGATTACTGAAGAGATTACTTTGCATCTTATTGTAATTTGTTTCATTTAATATTTAAACATTTATACATATAAATGATGCGATCCAAAGTGCATTTGAACAGCGGTGAAACACTTTCTTATGATGTGTTACATTCATACGAGCAGACAGAGAATTACGTTTGAAGTAAGTTTGGAGCAGAAGAAATAGAAATAAACCGTGTGTAAACTGTCAGCTTTACTCTAAGCTAAAATGCTATTTCTAGCCATTTTACATGCACATGTTACCAGACACGATCATATTTATTATCAAGAAAATTCACGTTGGATCATAATTCCTTTTTTCTAGTAAGATCTTAGATATTAGGGCAAACATCGTATTCTTGATAACAATTTTATTTATTTTGTTTTAGAAACAACACTGCATAAGATATTTAGGTTTTTCAGAGAATGTATTTTTAGTAGCTTTTATTGTCAAAACAACTGAAAAAAATCTTCCAGTGCTGAATAAATAATCCAAAGTATTTAGAATACATTACTGACCTTGAGTAGTCTAATGGAATACATTACAAATTACATTTTACAGCCTGTAATCTGTAAACTGTAGTGGAATACATTTCAAAAGTAACCCTCCCATCCCTGTATATAGATATACTGTAGGTGATTTGATTCATGAACCATATTGTCTGAGAGGCAAACAATAAAAAAAATATCTAAACAAACAAAAAGATTGGCTTAATTAATTAAACTGCATTTCATTTTAAAGAGTTTAATTTTAATTGAAAAAATGATTTGAAATTATCAATTGTTTAATTTTAAAATACATTTAAATAAATTTAAATTTAAAGTTAAAATAAGAAATTGTTACATTTTTTTAAATAAATTAATTGTTTCATTTTAACATGTCTCTCTTAAACAGCAACATTTTAGGTATCATTCATAGCACACATTATATTAAGTTTCAGTCATTTTGTATTATTAAATATGAATTAAATTTCATATAATTTTAATTTAAAATTAAGTTAATTTAAATGTTCAACAATTAATTTATTAAAGTTTAAATACATTTAAAAATCAAACAATTAATTAATTATTTGATTTTAAAACTAATTTAAAAATGAACTTTTATTAAATTAGTTTTATTATCATAAGTTAACTTAGGGTTAGGGGTGAAATAGTGAGGCCCATCACCTAGCACTTTTGAATCCTTAAAAGAGATTATGACTGAATTTCTCTGCTAATATGAAAGCCTTAAATCAGAACCATGGCTTATTCTTATTCTGTTTAACCAGTTTTACATACTGTGTTGTTTTCCTTGACTTTGCTTGAGGAAACATGACATGAAAATCTCACGTACTTCATATCTCCACGGTGAGCCGCTCTATGGATGGGCATATGGCCTGTGTGTTTGACTACATTAGCATCAGCACTGTACTACAGCATTAATGACATCACATCAGGGTTTTCTGAGGCAGAGGCTTCAAACAGGATGGTAGCACCGTCCTGAGCCTGAGACTTCACACCAGCACCTACATCAGAGTTTTATTATTGACTTTGACAACACATAAACATGCATGCTTTATAGTGCATAACTGCATCCCAATTCACATACTATCCATCCTAAATATTTAAGAGGATTATTGCATCCCAAATCAAAGTACATTGAAAAATAGTACACAAAGGTCACTGAAGTGTGAACTATTTCCATAACATTTTTAAAAGGTGCATCTGTGCATGCTTTTTGGGCTAATATCACACACAATCCCATGCAAACATCGCACAAAATGTATGTGAATCCAATCTGTGCAACTAATGGTGAGTTATTAAAACTTTTGTGAGGCAACGCAAAACTTGCTGTACAGGAATGTAAATTATTTGTGAGAGAATGCAAAACACGTCCAGAAAATAAATTATGTCCCAGACCTCTAAGTGGCTTCGTAATGTATACTTTTAGTTTGAAATAGAAGTATGTGAATTGGGATGCAGCCCATGTCTATAGAATCATACACTTTTACACAAAGGCTGACCTTTCCACAAAAGAGTTAGAATGATCTTCATGTGTCCTGCCTGTGCTGCTAATGCTAAAGGGGTCAGCCCGAAAGTGCTCCTGGGGTCAGGCTGAGCCCCAAAATTCAACAACAGATCTACAAAATCTGTCAGACCCAACAGGGTGGATTCATGTAGGCCGGTCCAGTGGTGCTCCCCCTCCTGGTTAACACTGGCTTTGAAGTTGTGTTCACTATGTCGTCGTAGTGGTTGTTTCAAATGGCTGCAGGGATGAAGAAGACACATTAAACTGGGCATGACTGTTATCTTTGGTTGCAAAGGCAATGTATTCGTTTTGAAAACTCCAACTTCCTGTTTCAAATGTAAATCCATGAACACAGGAAAGAAATCTGAACTCGTCAAGCCAGTTCATTGTGTCTTGAAATATAATTTTAGTAGAGGCTTTACTTACCAACAATGTGAGGTGAGTCTTCCTCCATTTCCAGGGTGTCTGGCTGCTGTCGTTGGCCAACAGGAAACAGACGTTGTCCACAAGACCTTTCTCCACCACTAAGAAAAGAGCTGTTTTACCACAATGAGTCCTTCTGTGCTCTGAGTCCTCAGAAGAATCTGTGGAAATGTTTCATTTCAGGAATAGTTCATTCAAAATCAAAATTCTCAAGTGGCTGACTTCTTAGCTCTTCTGCCATCAGAAGCCAGTTCTCTACATCACATCCCACCTCTGTTCTGCTCTTCTCTTCTTCCCAACCGTCCGACTACCTGTCCTCTTAAGCCTCATATTCTTTTTTGAGATATTACAAACTTTAAATGTTTCTATTCTAATGGGATCATAGAGCAAAGATGTGACTTGCATGAAATGCATGCCATCTGCAGCTGCGATCACAACCACCATGCAAATGCTACATATACTGTAAAACCACCACATGCAGAGAAATAGACATCAATGTGATATAATTTAACTGCTTTAGTTTTTACTCTCTATAACACTTGTTTTATGACATGCATTTGTCTGTCAATACCATGGTAAGGCACAATAGAATAACCATTGTCGGTTTAATAGCTGCCAATTTAGTCTTGTTAAATACAAAAAGTAAACAAACCCCTTCACATACACTCCAAACCTGCTTTATCAGCTCAATCTTACACTTCCAACATCTCAAAACAATTACTTTCCCTCATTAGTTCCCCCATTGTTGGGCTCAGAACTCAAAAGTAAATTTTCACATTTCCTTTTATATGTAATTGTTGTTGTTGCATAACTTGGTTTGGGGGGCATCGCCCCAGCTGTATACTAGGTAATATAGGTCACAGTTCTTCTATAAATACCTGATCATGAAACAGCAGGGGACAGCAATGAATCCAGACTGATGTGACCTGCACACACTTTCAGCTCTATAGAACTCGGCCCCTCTGAAACAAAAACAAAAGATGGTTTTTAGACATGTAACACCATATTTCAATAGTTTTTGGACATTTACCACGGTAAATTAATTATTCAGTTGCACCATATGTATCAAAGTACAATGATATTACCATCTAAAACCGTCACTAGACCATAGTTTGAGATTGCCATTGGAATTTTGAAGAAGTTCATATTTTGAAGAGGGTGTAATGACACCTGAAAATTTGAAGAATGTCGATGAGAAGCCATAAAATGCTGATCGATGTGTCTGAAATACGTATGCACCAATCTGCAAAGGCAATCTACAAAAAGAGATGAGATTAATCCTACAAGCTAGAAAAACTATACAGAATGTGGAGGAAATGGATTGTGAATCACATGAGCTGGTACAGAGGCGTCTAAAGGCAGATAACACAAGACTCAGCCTCAGACATCAGTCAACCTCCCTTTATTCAGTTAATCAATAACAACTGAGCAATAGTAGCCACTGTTTAACATGAGGTGCAAATCATGAGTAAATGAGTACATAAGACTGGGTTTGATCAAGTAAACAAACAAATAAATAAAATCCCAATAAAAAGGATAATTATAGTGTTTTTTTTTCTTATAAGTCACTTTGAAAAAACAAATAAAATAAAATAATTAGCAAAAAACTTTTTTGTTAGCTTTTTATTGCTAACAAATCAGAAAAAAGTATCTAAATGTACCAAGGTATATATCAAATTATCACTGTACCAATTAATTACAACAATAAAATAAAATGAAGTTAAATAAATAAAAAACATATTTAAATAATATTATTAAATGTAATTAAATTAACAAATAACTTCCAGCTATTTGTCACCAACTAAAAAGTACCAAAAAGTTGCTAAGGCACTATAATTTTCTTTTACATGATTCCAAATTACTAACTTGGATATGTACCATCATGGTATCAAATTAACATAATAATACCATTTAATACAATTAATGTACCAAAGTACCACCACATTAAAAAAAAAAATAACAAAATATCAAAACAGAAAAACGTTTCTAAATGTACCAAGGTATGTATCAAATTATCATGGTAGTACCAACTGATATATCACTGTACCAATGAATTACAACAATAAAATAAAATAAAATATCAATTTAATTTAATTAACAAATAACTTCTAGCTTTAGGTCACAAACAAAAAAAGTTCCAAAAAGGTGCTATGGTACTAATAATTGTATTTCTTTCTTTCTTTATTTACATGACACTATGGATATGTACCATGGTATCAAATAAACATGGTAATACCATCTGATACATCAATGTACCATGTTATCACCACAATAAAATAAAACAAAATAAAATAAATATTAGCAAAAAACAAAAAAAATACTTAAAAGTATCTAACTGGAGGCTATATAGGATTTAAAAGAGCCCTTTAAGCCTGTACTGACTTCAACAGACAGAGAAAACAGCAGCACTTGTGCCCATACTGTGCCAGCTTCCAATAGATGGCGATATCAAACAAGTATGCCGTGTTTGAAATGGATAACGAGCTTACTGTATACTGCATAGAATACACTAAATAATGCATACTATTTTTTAAATAGTATGTGATTTAGTGTGCAATATGCAATGATGAATACAATTTTTACACTGAATGTAAATACAATTTAAAATCTTACATTGTGGATATAGTCATTATTGTACACAATGAGAAATAAAATAGTATTTTTTTTTTTTATTATACAAAATGTCACATGAAATAATCATTACACACAAGGAAAAAATACATTAATTATATACTGCAAATTAAAATACAAAACAAACAATTCTATAGGCAACATTGATCTCACATACTATAAATACATTGAAGTTTAACGCTCATGCTACTCCAGTTTGTGAGTTTAGCAGAATCAAATTCCGACTCCGACTGGTGACAGGTGATGGCATAATATTCATCCATTCTAGGCCACCACAAGCGTGACACCAATCTGACAAAACATATTTCATCATTTCAGTCTAATCTTACCAGAATCCTCTTACAATTCCTCTATTTAATTTGTCTTTTTGGATAGTGCTTTAGCCTCTCATTCTGCAGCGTGAAGACTGAATATTCTTACATATTTACAAAGGAGAATGTTTGCATGCGTCAGACTTGTGTATTCTGTGTCATTTTGCTAAGAAAGCTTCTGCTGAATGATATGTTGTGTAATATAACTGTAGTTTTGATGTAGCACATGCATTACTGCAGGAAGGTTCAACTGTAGGAAGGTAATATGAATTAGGCCAATGGCTATTCACTGATTTCATAAGATGGGGTGATTTTTTGGTGTGGCAAGCCCATAATGGAGAAATGGATTAGTGTGAATCAGTTCAGCTGATACAGTGGCATCTGAATGCCAGATATTACAAACACTGTATTTAAAGCCAACCTTAAGGCCTTTGCACATCAAATGTGGATTTTCGATGCAAATTTTTAATTGAAACAATACATTCCTGTGAAGCCATTCACACTTGGAGCAAATTGTTTTTGTCTGTGGCCGCTGCAGTAATTAAACTACATTTAAAAAAAATCAGTTTTACTAAGAATCACGTGACCAAACATTATCAGAGTGCTTCCATTCGATTTCTAAACTGCTTATTAACTGTCTTTAACACAGCCAATCTAAACACCTCACAAACGCTGTAAACATACATATAATAAAACATTATCTCACTCACACCGAAACTGTGTCAGCTCATAAATCATTGCCCTGTGTAACAGGACATCTGTGTATTTTCTGTATTTTCAGCTGCAGAACAATTCATGTTTCTATGCTGTTCCCAGTACGTCCCTGATGGAACATTTAGGATTTTAATAAAACTACTTTAATATAAGTTTTACTAGTGAAGAAAGGAGCTGTTTTGCACATCTTCGAAGTAATACACACTTTTAATTGTACATTTTCTTTGATTCTAGCTTTGTTTAAAGTATCATGAGATCATCGAGTCGTGAATTTAGTATCATGCCTCATGCCAAAAATGAAAATTCTCTCATCATTCACCCTCATGCCATCCCAGATGTGTGACTTTCTTTCTTCTGCAGAACACAGATGAAGATTTTTATTAGAATATTTCAGCTCTGTTGGTCCATACAATGCAAGTGAATGGTGGCCAGAAATTTTAATTTCCAAAATGGAGATAAAGGCAGCATAGGTAATCCAAATTACCCCAGTGGTTTAATCCATGTCTTCTGAAGTTATATGATAGGTGTGGGTGAGAAACAGATCAATATTTAAGACTTTTTAAACTTGTTTTTGGCATGTCGGCCTGTCTAGGAACCAGGGTATCATAGAAACCACCAATCAGTCACAAAGCAATATGCTTAAGGCATTCAGATTTTCTTCAAAACATATACAAATCTCGTTTTCAGATAAGTCAATATAATAATAATAATAATAATATAAAAAATAGGCTTTTCTTTTACAGTTCTCTTTTTTCTCTGAAACACAGTTGGGTTACATATGCAGTCAGTCAGAAAATAAACATTAGTCTACACAGTAGATGAAGGCAATGGAGCGGACTGTTCCTATTTTACACCCATGTGCCCTTTAAAGGGTAATGTTCCAGAAACAATGGCAGCTGCTTCTGAAATCATAGAGCTTAAAAGATCAAATACAGATCAGATGGGTAAAGCCAGAGCTTATTGTATCGTCCCCTGCAAGAACCTTACAAGATGTTAAATGGACCATCAACAAATGATCACATGCATTTCACAGACACAATTATCCAAAGCGACTTTATTCATTTTATCAGTTTGTGTGTTCACTGGGATTATTAACAGATCTGATGGGCCAGCAGAAGAATAAGGTTTTGTGTCCAGCATGGTAATAAAATTAGTGTTGTTTGCAAAGCCAAGAGTCACTCTTACTATTGCTCACAATATCAAAAGACCCACAACACCAATTTCTATACATAAAGGGACAGTTCACTCAAAAATGAAAATTCTCTCATCATTTACTCACCCTCATGCCATCCCAGATGTGTGTGACTTTCTATCTACTATCTACGTATGTAGGTTCATACAATGCAAGTGACTGGTAACAAGAAATTTGAAGTTCCAAAAAGCACATAAAGGAAGCACAAAAGTAATCCATACAACTCCAGTGGTTTAATCCATGTCTTAATGATATGATAGGTGTGGATATGTAGGTGAGAAACGGATCAATAGTAAAGTCCTTTTTTACTAGTAATCTCCACTTTAGCTTTCACTTACATTCTTCTTGTTTTTTGGAAATTCACATTATTTGTGCATATCAACGCCTACTGGTTGGGGCTGGTCAAAGGTGGAGAGGACTTAAATATTGATCTGTTTCGCACTAACACCCATCATATCACTTCTGAAGACCTAGATTAAACCACTGGAGTCGTATGGATTACTTTTATAATACCTTTGTTATTTTTGGATAAATCCACACCTATCTCCTTTCTGTTATCCATGTACATGTAAAAGAGTGAACATTTAGTTCAATATCAACAAGGCTTAAAAACAACAGTTCTGTCAAACAGATGCCGTTTGTACAATGAAAAAAAAAACGGCATCCTCACTTGGTTGGTCTGTTATTAAACTGCAGATGGTTTGGCTGTTTTTAGGGGCAGGACTGACCTGTCTGGACTCTCTAAGCACTTTCAGCAGGGATTGCTGTGGTCAATTCACACTTTATCAGGCACAGAAAAAAGCAGGCCAATTTAACACATCCAGCACTCTGTTTCTGTTGACAAAAATGCTTCATCTTTTAAAGAGTTTTTGTTGCAATTTGGAAATTAATTTTCTATCCAATAAGTTAGATATGGTCGGTGATTGTCAGTTGAGCAATATGATGCATGACTCCCACATTTTCTGTTTAAGAATTTTCAAAAACCATTTATCCAGATAGAGCAGAGTGTGCTTTGCATTTGGACGTTTCTTCTAACAACCAAATTTACACCTTTTTCTTTTTAGCTCCCATCAAAACTGAACTGGAAACTTTGAACCAGGCCTCAATCATTTATTTTTGGTACTATTTAAATGCCTTTTAAGTGCAGATTTGACTGTTTTAGCATTGTCCCAGACGTTAAATGTTAAACCATGAAAATCTATTATAAAAACACATTACACATCTAAAACTATGATCATGTATACAAAAGAGTTTAACTAAGATTGCTTAAAGGCTAATCAGAAAAAACTATTTAAATTTGCTAGGGAGCATAAAGACTGGAATGTGGAGCAATGGATAAATGTCTTGTGGTCTGATGTGTCCAGATTTACCCTATCCCATTGTGATGAGCACATCAGGGTAAGAAGGGAAGCGTATGAAGCAATGCACCCGTCATGCATAGTGCCCACTCTACAAGCCTCTGGAGGCAGTGTTAAGATCTGGGGTTGCGTCCATTGGTCAAGTCTAGGCTCAACAAAGAACGAGGCAACAAAATAAAGTCAGCTGACTACCTGAATAACCAGGTTATCCCATCAATGGATTTTTTTCTTCCCTGACGGCACGGGCAAATTCCAGGACGAAAACGGCAAGATTCATCGGGTTCAAATTGTGAAAGTGGTTCTAGAAGCATGAGGAATCATTTTCACACATGAATTGGCCACCACTGAGTCCTGACCTTAACCCCACTGAAAGTTTTTGGGATGTGCTGGAGAAGACTATACGGAGTGGTTTGACTCTTCTGCCATCAGTACAAGATCTCAGCCAAAAATGAACGCATCTCTGGATGGAAATAAATGTGACTAATGCATGCCATAATCACAGCTAAAGGCGGCCCAATGAAATTAGAGTATGCAATTTTTTTTTGACAAGGCTCCATATGAAGGCCATTCTTTTAAAAAAAACACACAAGATGACATTTAATGGAACTGAAAAAACTTATTTTATTGTGGTTTCAACAAGATCAGTTTACGATCTAGGTCTCTCCTTCTTGCCTTTGTACAGAGCCAGAAGAGACACATTGGCCACCTTCACCACCTTGAAACGAACACCAGGGATATCACCCACGGCGTGTCCCTTACGTCCGAAACCTGCCACCAGAACCTCATCGTTTTCCTGTAACAATCAAATTAAAACACGAATAAGCACTCACTTAAAATGTGCAAAATTTTTAAGCATGTGCGAATCCAATATGAACCTCAATAAAGTTCAAGCAGCCGTCGTTGGGGACGAAAGCGGTGATCTTCTTGCCATTTTTGATCAGTTGGACTCTCACGCACTTCCTGATGGCAGAGTTGGGCTGCTTGGCTTCAACACCACTGTTGAGAAATCGAAAATGCCATTAAAACAGCTCACGATCAATAAATATACTGACTCCACATTTTCTTGATTGAAATGTAAAGACCCTTACACTTTCTCAAGCACGATGCCTTTGGCATGAGAAGCTCCACCGAAGGGGTTGGCCTTCAGAGCGGTGCCCAAATGGGCCTTTTTGTACTGTTTATCATGCCACTTCTGCTCACGGCGGTGGTTCCGCAGTTTTCTAGCAGTCCGCAGTCCACGACATTTGCCTGGAAGGGAAATAAAATGAAAATCAGACCACCTAAGATGTGTCTACATTCATTCAAAATGTCACATATTATCTGATGTTATTCTAAATACTGCCCTTCACTTTTCACAATGTTTCATTTAGTGTTTTTCATCACTTGATGTATGGCAAGAGCAGATCAGCATTAAAATAATCAATTCTTACACCTCTAATCATCTTTCAGAACGCAACATCGTGTAATTTTCATTTAACTTGTGATTTGACAAATGCAAATCCATGGTATAAAGACTTAAACTCTAAGTACAGACCACATTCTGTGTTTTAATGCATCAGACTGTGTGCAGCTCATGGCCGCTCCACGCGACTACATAATACAACAAAAGTATCTAGAACTAAGACTTCCTAGCGAGCTTTACTGTGCCTAGTCGGACAAATAAACCTTTAAAGGGACAAAAATACAAATAACATTGCGATTTAATTAAATATAAATAATTGTTTTATTCTGGTCTTGATTACGCACCCATGATAGCGTGCTCTAAGTCGGGACAGGAAAGAACGATCACGTGACGCTCTGCGCAAACGACTGCTTGAAGGACCCCTTCGGGTAGTCCAAACTAGCGCCTGTGTACAAATGTAAATAAAACAACACATTTAATAATAATAATAATAATAATAATAATAATAATAATAATAATAATAATAATAATAATAATAATAATAATTTAAAAATTAAATTAAATTCAAATTGTTTCCAAGTCTTGTGCAGTTATTATACATGCAGCGTTATGGCCTCATATTAATTGAGAAACTTCGTGGAATATATTTACAACTGTATTTGTCACTCAGAAGGACTATTTAAAATTAAACTGGAGCAAAAAAAAGTAATTTAAAAGGAATATTCCGGGTTCAGTACAAGTTAAGCTCAATCGACAGCTTTTGTGGCATAATGTTGATTACCACAAAAAAGTATTTAGACTCGTATTTGCTTTTCTTATTTAAAAAATAAAAATAAATCACAAATCTGTGTTCCTGTTAAGGCCGTTTCACACGGGACGCGGCAAGCGCAAGTGTCTAGATCAATTTCAATGAGAGACGCGGAAAGCAGCAAATCGCAGGCAGTTTTGCTAGCGGGTGATCGTACGCCCCAAACCCTTCCTCTTTTAAGTGCACGGCTCTTCGCTGTAGGCGTCGCGAGAGATAAAAAACATTTTATCTTTTTCTGAGTGACTGTGACTTAGTCAATAAGTAAATGCCTTATTTTACAATAGAGAGTTGCCAGGGCACTTCTCAATCAGCGGAAGTAAAATAGGTGCAGAATCTTTCTCACACACACTGCAAGTCTGCTGCTGTCGGTGTGCCTGTTGGCGACTTTGCAAGTTCTTCTTGATTTTATCTTTTTCTGAGTGGTTGCATCTCGTTGACAAAAGTCAATGGGGGACACTTTTCAAAGGTTTCAGTGCAGAAATGTGAAGCTTGTGTTATAAAAGCACTTACATTAATTCTTCTGTTAAAACTCATGTATTATTTTAGTTTTAAAGTTGTATAATTTAACAAGTATATTGTTGAATTTGAGTTGGGACTAATAATTATTGTTGTGTTAATGTAGCATTAATGAAATTGGGCATGGGATTTCAATTTCCTCTGCAAGCTTTGCACAGGACTGTATTGGAAGAACAAGTGTTGAAAGTATTATTTGATGCAATTTTGAGCAAGATGAGAATAGAAAGATATTTGTTCATGTTTTATGTTCAGTTATATTGTATTTAAAGAGTGTCTGTTATACTGGGTTATCATTGTGGTGAGAATCGACTTTCATTTTCAAGTTAGTGATTCGAGCGCTGCTTAGCTTTATTAGCAGTTGCAATTAAATTGAAAGTGCAGCAGTTTTACTGTCCTTACACTTGCTCACCTGGCATATAGGCTACAAATGAGTAATAAAATGAAATTAGGTTGGTCCAACATAAGAATATTTTTTTATTTGAGTTTGCAGAATCTAATGAAGTTGAATTAAAAACAGTCAATTATGTTGGCTCAATGAAACTGACTTAATCTGAAAGAAACACACGGTAAAAACGGTCTGCAATTAAATTATGTAAATGTATTGTAAATGTAATTGTGGCAGGTAGGAGGGTGGGGCCGGGTCTTGATCCTACACACCCTGTCCCTTATCAGGCTAATCAAGCCTCCGAGAGGGATAAAGGTCGACTGCAGAGGATCGTGCGGGAGAGAGAGATCGTTTACGGGCATGTCCGTCATGTGTGTGTTTGTCTTTTAAGTTTATCATTAAAACTATTATTTATATTGTCAAGCCGGTTCTCGCCTCCTCCTTTCCATTGATCACGTTACAGTAATGACTTAATTTTGTACTGTCAGATTCTGATCCAAGTCAGTATTAAGACTATTATAAGAAGACAAGACCCCACAATTAAATATGATGTGTACCACATAAACAGTCAAAAAGCTGATAAAAAATAGTCAAAAATTTGAATGTTGACTAATTACAGGGCCTATACACTTTCCTTTATATTTAGGCCATAGATAATCTAAAACCTTAAATGAAATTAGATGTCAACTACACAGATGATACATATACTCAGTTTTGGTGCATGGTGCTTAGTTAGGGTTGCCATCTCTCGTATTAGCTAAGGCGTCCCTTATTTTGATTAAAATTGCAAAAATGTATCTAATTTACCCTGCGACCCTGTACACAGGATAAGCGGTTGACGATGGATGGATGGTATCTAATTTAATTGGCAAAAAGTTGGCAACCCTAATATTGGTTGGCCTACAATAATAAAAAACAATTTTGGATAATTTTACTGTCAAATTGAGATATCCAAGTAAATAAAATTGTGGAGCCTCTAGAGCTTTTGCCAATATGCTAATAGCTGAACATAAAAGGCCTGGTATACAATGATTTATTAGTTGTTAATAACATCGGTTTAGAGTGTCAGCCTGAGACTGATGGGGTTATAAACAGTTACATTATCACCATGCTATCATGATCATAGAGGTTTCATTGCTGGGAAGTGTCGGCCTTTTAAGCATGCATTTGTTACAGTAAACACATATTCACACTGGACAGCCAATTTCTGATTCACAGAAAAAATAATTGAAAATATCATTTAATCATAATATTACCATAGTGCATGTCCATAGTGCATGTTAGAATTTTTAGTGGAGGTTGACTGTGTTGTACATTTATAATATGAAAATATACAGTATGTCTTTTGGATGATTGTAAAATATGAATTGCCTATTTTAGGTAATTTTATTTTCCAGTAGGCTATTGATATTCCATTGTTTCTGTCTGTCTGTCTGTCTCTCTGTCTCTATCTATCTATCTATCTATCTATCTATCTATCTATCTATCTATCTATCTATCTATCTATCTATCTATCTATCTATCTATCTATCTGTCTGCCTGTCTATGTCTGTCTCTATCTATCTGTCTGTCCGTCCGTCCGTCCGTCTGTCTCTATCTATCTATCTCTCTATCTGTCTGTGTCTGTCCATCCATCTATTTATTTATCTATATATCATGCTGCTCTCTCTCTCTTTTTTAAATAAATTATTAGTTATTAATAATCAAGTATATGTTTGTCTGTCTGTCTGTATGTATATCCGTCCATCCGCCTGTCTGTCTGTCTATCTATCTATCTGTTTGTCTGTCCATCCACCTGTCTGTCTGTCCATCCGCCTGTTTGTCTATCTATCTATCTATCTATCTATCTATCTATCTATCTATCTATCTATCTATCTATCTATCTGTCTGTCTGTCTGTCTGTCCATCCACCTGTCTGTCTGTCTATCTATCTGTCTGTCTGTCTATCTATCTAACTATCTGTCTGTCTGTCTTTCCATCCGTCCGTCCGTCTGTCCATCCATCTATTTATTTATCTATATATAATTTTGCCCTCTCTCTCTTTTTAAATAAACTATTAGTTATTAATAATCAAGTATATGTTTGTCTGTCTGTTTAATATTTAATATATACACCATCTCACCATGTATGCACACATGCAGCCAATTAAATCCATAAAATGCAAAACAGCAGGAGCAGTTTATACTAAAACCATTCGCAATCAATGCCGTTCTGATCATTAATTATGCGGATAATTAGTTTGTTTATGAATCAGTCGACGCTTTGTGTATGTCTGTGTCAGAAGCACACGTTTTGTTGAGGGGCGTGGCCGTCTCGCTGCATTGTCCCGCCTGCTGGACGCTGATTGGCCGCCGCGCCTGTCAATCATCGTGCGGAGTTTGCGCCTGTTGTCCAGGCAGATTAAGAAGCAGCAGTCTACATCAGCATCTCTGGATGTATATACATGGCATCGCCGTGTCGCCCAATGTCTCTCGCGCTATTTTCTTTCATTTTCCTGCAGATATCCTCGTCTTATGAGCAGCTGTCTGCCTTTGTGGAAGGGAGGTGAGTGAATTGTTCTGTATTACTCAGAAAGCATGTTTTTAGTCTTCACATTTATTCAGATGGTGGTCCAACTGATACCAGGAGAAACAAATACCGTATATACTGTATATCTATTATATGCATTCATCAAATGGTGATTAACTGGTGTGGCATTAATAAACTAGAGCGCTAGCATCCTTTGTCCACCCCTCGTGTACATTGTATCTGCATTGAGACTCAACTGTAGGGCACTTGCAGTAGAAAACCCATCGGCATCAGTTTACAGGGCAAATCCATATCTGCTACTAAAATTGGAGGCAGAGATGTGTGTGAGATAGGATGAGAGCTGTTTGGGATGCAGGAATGATCAGCATCACTGTTGGAATGTCAGGAATGTGGAGCATCCTTGTGATGTTTGTCTGTGTTTTACATTTAATGACGCTTTTATTGATTATATAAATGAATTATGAAATATAATGATGTTGTATTCCAATGCATTTGCCATTCATTGTTTGTCTGCACATTGCATTAAACTGTCATTTTTAGAAACAACCAATAGGACCAAATCAGTATTATTATTTTGTATTATATACCTGTATATGAGAGTGATGCATGTTTATGATTAATAATTGATATTTTGATGCTCTATGAATGAATTAGTTTTGTGTTAAGTATGTTCATTTTGAGTGACAGATAGATAGATGCACAATATAAGGCATATATTATACACATTAAACACAATATACGTAGGGTATACACACAATAATAATAATAATATATTATTAATGTTATTTAAAAAACCTGATTATGTAATTTAGAACTTGATATACAGTATCTCACAAAAGTGAGTACACCCCTCACATTTTGTAAATATTTGATTATATCTTTTCATGTGACAACACTGAAGAAATGACACTTTGCTACAATGTAAAGTAGTGAGTGTACAGCTTGTATAACAGTGTAAATTTGCTGTCCCTTCAAAATAACTCAACACACAGCCATTAATGTCTAAACCGCTGGCAACAAAAGTGAGTACACCCCTAATTGAAAATGTACAAATTGGGCCCAAAGTGTCAATATTTTGTGTGGCCATCATTATTTTCCAGCACTGCTTTAACCCTGTTGGGCATGAAGTTCACCAGAGCTTCACAGGTTGCCACTGGAGCCCTCTTCAACTCCTCCATGATGACATCACGAAGCTGGTGGATGTTAGAGACCTTGTACTCCTCCACCTTCTGTTTGAGGATGCCCCACAGATGCTCAATAGGGTTTAGGTTTGGAGACATGCTTGGCCAGTCCATCACCTTCACCCTCAGCTTTGTTAACAAGGAAGTGGTCGTCTTAGAGGTGTGTTTGGGGTTGTTATCATGCTGGAATACTGCCCTGTGGCCCAGTCTCCGATGGGAGGGGATCATGCTCTGCTTCAGTATGTCACAGTACATGTTGGCATTCATGGTTCCCTCAATGAACTGTAGCTCCCCAGTGCAGCCCCAGACCATGACACTTCCACCACCATGCTTGACTGTAGGCAAGACACACTTGTCTTTGTACTCCTCACCTGGTTTCCACCACACATGCTTGACACCATCTGAACTAAATACGTTTATCTTGGTCTCATCAGACCACAGGACATGGTTCCAGTAATCCATGTCCTTAGTCTGCTTGTCTTCAGCAAACTGTTTGCGGGCTTTCTTGTGCATCATCTTTAGAAGAGGCTTCCTTCTGGGATGACATCCATGCAGACCAATTTGATGCAGTGTGCGGCGTATGGTCGGAGCACTGACAGGCTGACCCCCCCCACCCCTTCAACCTCTGCAGCAATGCTGGTAGCACTCATATACGTCTATTTCCCAAAGACAACCTCTGGATATGACGCTGAGCACGTGCACTCAACTTCTTTGGTCGACCATGGCGAGGCCTGTTCTGAGTGGAACCTGTCCTGTTAAACCGCTGTATGGTCTTGGCCACCGTGCTGCAGCTCAGTGTCAGGGTCTTGGCAATCTTCTTATAGCCTAGGCCAACTTTATGTAGAGCAACAACTCTCCTCAGAGAGTCCTTTGCCATGAGGTGCCATGTTGAACTTCCAGTGACCAGTATGAGGGAGTGTGAGAGCGATGACACCAAAATTAACACACCTGCTCCCCATTCACATCTGAGACCTTGAAACACTAATGAGTCACATGACACCGGGGAGGGAAAATGGCTAATCGGGCCCAATTTGGACATTTTCACTTTGGGGTGTACTCACTTTTGTTGCCAGCGGTTTAGACATTAATGGCTGTGTGTTGAGTTATTTTGAGGGGACAGCACATTTACACTGCTATACAAGCTGTACACTCACTACTTTACATTGTAGCAAAGCGTAATTTCTTCAGTGTTGTCACATGAAAAGATATAATCAAATATTTACAAGAATGTGAGGGGTGTACTCACTTTTGTGAGATACTGTAAGTTTTGTAAAAATTATGAAAGAATAAGTAAATAAACACACAATAAAGCTCAGAACTGATGTAGAAACACTGTATGAGATATATAGAAAGATATAACATATAATTAGCAGTGTTGCATTTAATCTGATTACAAAGTAATTAGTTACCGCAATGTACATTAAGAAGTGTAACAAATTACATTTTGAATTCATGTAATCAGAAAAACGTATTACTTGAAATTACTTTTAAGTACAATGGTTGAGATACACATATTTAAAAAATAATTGTGTTTATATTAGGCTATATAATACATTTAAAATATGAGTTAATATGTACATTTGTACCACTGTTTGTTTCTGTGACATGAATAAGGGAGAAATATAGACATTATTTTGAATTCGTTGTGTGAAATAATATATGAAAAATGTTTCTGTGAAAAGTGTTTTTGGACAACTTAAAAGTAAAGTCATTAGTAATGTGATTACATTTCTGATAAAGTAATCAGCAAAGTAATCTGATCACAATGTTAGATAATTAATAAGTCATTTGTAGTGGATTCATTTTCTGAGTAACTTACCCAACATCGATAACAGGAAGATTAAAATGTCATTTGTACATTGTCGTATAAATATAGATACATTTAAAATTTGATCTTCGCAACATAGTTCTAATACAAACAAACCTCATTAGGGAAAAGATTTGCACTAACGTATTTGATCTCTTTAGCTTCTTGGAACAATTAAATGATTAAAACTTCTTTTGCGCCCAAAGCAGTAGGCATCTAGGCATCTTTTTATGCCCACATCTGTTTAGATTCTTTGCAGACTAACTCATAATTCAGTTCTTATTGGGAAAAAAACTATTCCTGAAGACCTAATTGGCAGCATATTGCTTTGTAGGCACCGAATAAATGTGGTATTTCTCAACTGGCACTTGCACAGATGGAGTTTTACGACATGTAGGTCAGTCCGGGCTTTAGCTGCTGTGTATTAGCAAATTAGATTTGAGGCATCTAGATGCCAGCAGAACTATGAAGACACGCTCTAATCTGACCAGCCCAGCTGAAATATTTATTTTGAGACACTCAGCATATTCCATTGATTATATAAATGTGCCAGCAGTGGACATCGCCGGGCCACATGTTCAGGTACAGTGACGGCAACTCAAAGCTGAACAGATAAGCTACCGCTGGAGCTCATGGAAGAAGGATTTATGTTTACTTTCTGGAACTGGAACACTCATTTGTTTTCATCTCAGTTTGTTGTTTTGGAGCTGTGCTGTGTAGGTTGGCAATTTTGCAAATCATAGATGCAATGTTTTGCTACGTATTGTTATGTAACAATAGCCCCATCACCCTCGAGGACTTCTCTTTGTTATGGCAAATTTACAAGCATCCAGGAGATATGATCAGATCGTAATAATAGTTAAATCACAAAACCATAATAAATGACACAGGTTTGATGTTATTTACAGTGTTGATAAACAAACAACTCCCCTACTCGGTCAAGGGCAGCAGTACACACCTTAGAGGGTAACACTATTAAGCAAATGCATTCTGGTGCACTATAGATTATATATAGTGATAAATTACTTTATATTGGTGTGAAGATGCACACAAACACCAAATACAGTATATGCATTCGCCCTGTTCCTTACATAATGCTATATGCTTTTACTATAGCGGATGAATCATTTTAACATTTGCATTACATAATCAACTACATTTACAAGCTTGTTCGTGTGTAATCATATTGAGCGTTAGCTCAACTGATAGAGTGTTGTACTTGTGACGTCAAGTGGTACGTCCTTAAGAGCATGCAAGCCGAAAGTGTCATAGAAGCAGTTTTTCATCTCACATTTGCTTTTTTGGACACAATCGGTTGGGTTTAGGTTTAAGGTTTAGGGTAGGTTTGTTTTAGTTGATTTAAAACTCGACTGAAGATTAACCTTTAAAACCTCATTTGTTTGGGAGAACATTTAACTCACTTTCAGCACCACACCGTGGACGTTTCACCTCGGAACTGGTGCAACATGTGTAATGAACTAATTTATGTCATTTTGCATGAATGTCACGACATGCATCAGGTTTGAAATTGTAATATTTGAGTAATATTCTGGGTTACATAGAAGTATGTATATGAAGACAGTATATGTGACAAGCTGTCAGTTAGCACAGTTATTTTGACTCAGTTTGTAAAAATAAACAAACAAAAACATGTGTTAACAGAAATTAATTTACAATGAAAGTCTAAGGCTACATCTACATTAATCCAGATACATTTAAAAACTGCGTTTTCATTTTCGAAATGCTCTCTGTCCACAATGCCATTTTCAAGCATTTTCCAAAAGTTACTCGTCCACACTTAAACATATGAAAACGCTTAAATCCCCTTACTGCATATGTGAAAAATCGCCATTGCATGTACGGTCTGAAACGCAATTGTCCTCATGTTCTGTCAGCTGATACACCTTCCAAGTAAACTTCCCGTTGCCTTTGAAGGAACGCAATGTGAATGTTGTTCAAAGTAACATTCATCTTTAACAATGTAATCAAAGTGAATATCAGGCACACAGCACCTCTATAACATGCACCGCCATCTTGATTGTTTTGGTTGAATGTATCACATGACTGCGTCACTTGACAACAAATACGTAAAGATGCGTTTTCGAACTAAAACATAATAGTGTGTGTGTGTTATGTAACTACAATACTTTTCAAAGGTTTTGTTTGTTTTTACAAACTGAGGTCCTGAAAGTGAAACTTAGTGAAGACTTTTTGCAAACACTGAAGATGAACTAGGTTTTTTCAGGTGAAGTGGCATTTGCTTGTGCCAAACCTGCCGCAATAATGCTAAGGTGTTGTGGGTGGTTGCCAGGAGGTTGCTATGCATTCTGATTTGCTTTTAGTGCATTGCTATGCAGTTTGTATCCTTACGCAAAGAAAATATATTTCCTTACACATTAAGGCTCAGTATATTAAATAATTTTCAGTATATTCATAATTATATAGAATAATACATTGTGTTAATATATTACAATATACGGAGTAATACATAAGCAATTGCTGTTTTTCATATATTGCGAAATGTATGACAATATATTTCCTTATATATTGTAATATATCTAATTTTATATTCAATAATACACTAGTGTTTGCTTAAATATATTTTAACATTTATATGGGAATATGTATGAGCAATATATGTACACATTTCTGAGGAAATATATACTGTAATATATATCCATATACTGTATGTGAATATATATATATTGAGTATACATACATTTGAACAAATATGCTCTATATTTTAACATATATATGGAACATGTGTGTTAAAAATACACAAATCTGAGAGAAATATATTCTGTGATATTTATCTATATGTATTAATTATATATATGTGTGTGTGTGTGTGTGTGTATGTATATATGTGTGTGTGACTGTGTGTATATATATATTTATTAGGCCTGGCGATTTAACGCTTTAATTACATTTTTACAAAAAATAATGCCTTAAAAACATTTATGCAATTAATCGCAATGCCCCCGGACCATAAGGAAGATTCCTGAGAAATGCAAGCTTGCAGTACCACATGTTTACTCCAGAGGGCAGTAAGTGAAATTTCAGCTGTATGAGCAACACACAGTTTATACAGTGAACAAAACAACCCTGCATCAGACACACAACACAAACATGTGTTATGTTCTTGTGTTCAAAAGATTCGAAGGAGCGCAAATGCGATCTAAGGGAGCTCAAGATGTGTTTAAAGATTGAGTATTAAACTATATTTAACTTGACACAGTGACCTAAACATTTTATGTTTATGACATAATAACACACCGAGACGCGACAAGCATGTCTGACGCAGGTGTAAATTGACGGGTCCTTAAACAAGCGCTCATAATAAACAAACTGATCGACAAATTCACTTGTGTAATGGATTGCTGTGAACTGTTGATCAATGATTGACTTATGATCAATAATATGGTAGTAAACAATACATTGTATTCTAAAGCCGCTTTTTGTATTGTCTTATTAATGATTAACTCTTCTGCCACAAGAACGTAATGCATTTTAATTATCTGAATATTTCTATATATATATATATATATATATATATATATATATATATATATATATATATATATATAATTTTTTATTATTTAAAGATAACTATGTATAATTATTTTCAGGCAGTCAGGTTTAGATTTTCTATCTGTTGGTATTTGATAGAGTCCATGATGCCATGTATCCGAACAAGATATCCAGGACCTCTGGCATAAAAACAGCCCCACAACATTAAACATCCAGCACCACATTTAACTGTGGGCATTGGGTACTTCATCATCTCTGTGTGCGCCAAACTCAGCTCTGGTGTTTGCTGGCAAAATGGTCTTTTTTTGTTTCGTCTGACCATAGAACCCGGTCCCATTTGAAGTTCCAGTAGTGTCTGGCAAACTGAAGAAGCTTGAGTTTGTTGTTGGATGAGAGCAGAGGCTTTTTTCATTAAACTCTCCCAAACAACTTGTGGTGAAGTCTGATAATTTTTTTATGAGACATTCTGACCCCAAGACACAACTAATTTCTGCAATTCTCCAGCTGTGATCCTTGGAGAATATTTGGCTGCTTGATCCATCCTCCTCACCGTGCATGGAGACAATATAGACACACGTCCTTTTAGGCAGCTAACCCAAGATATCGCTACTTTGATCCGTAACCCACAATATGTGCCAATGCTGGCGACACTGACCCATAATCAGGTCTGAGAAGCCTATAACCAGTCTAAACCCATTTCAGCTGGTATTACTGCGGTGATTAGACATTTGAACTGTTCGCCTTAGAGTAATCCTGCTTACTGTCGAGGAATTCAGAACAACAACCTTTAGGACAGAAAAATCACAGAGATCTCTCTGTAGGACCTCAGTTGTTTTTCCTGGACACCACTGAGATGGTGAGCAAAGCGTTTCAGAAGAGAGTGTGGTCAGATTTACTGAGACACTAAAGTCTGCATTCAAAATCAGTGATCTCGGTGTATTAACTCAAATATTCTTCTGATCTGAGCTATGCTATCCACATTACTTAGTTTCTCTTAAAGATGCTGAGATGTATAGAGGAATAAAAGTTACTACTTAGAGGTAACATCAAATGAGAACTCTGAGCAACAGTATTCTCCTCTGGGAACAAAGCAATGCATAAAAACAGACTTGAAAGTGTGTTCTTCTTGTGATGTGGATGGTGACGTTCCAAGCAGTGACTCATACCATCAAAGCTATATGTATATTCTATATCTCATTCATATTCATAAACTGAAGATCCTATCTGCCTGAATGACCAACAAGATCAAAATGATTTCAACGTAATGTTTGTGAAGGTATTCGTCAAATTATTAATGCGCTTGTGAACTTCTCATACTTACAGTTCAGATGACAGACCATCCCAAGACATCAGACTTGAAGAAAGTATGTTGTTTTGATAAGTATCAGAACCTAATTGCCTTTGTCATGTTGTCTTGTTGTGTTTCCAACATTCCTAAAATAAAGGTTCTTCAATGGAGCACCAGGTTCCACGAAGAACCATTTTTATCTCTTCAAGAACAATTTTTGATTGTATAGTGTTCTTGAGTTGCTATATGGTTCTTTGGAGATAAAAAGATTCTTCAGATTAGTTTTTGGGTCCAGTGGGTCTCACGAAACCTTTCAAGAACATATCCGGGTCATATTTCACCCCAAAATCAAAATAAAGAAATTAGAAACTATATTTTTGTTTATAGACAATGAGGCTTATTTAGGGACTATTAGGAATGTTTGCTTCCTGACATTAGTTTCATGTCAATCACTCCCCTAATTCTCATTACTGTAATGTGAAAAAAATTATGATAAGTTATATCAATTGTAAATTGTATTTATACATAATGGTATTTGTTGAACTAATCTATGATGATTTCAATTCAAATGTATGGTTGCTGCATGTTAGTGAAACACAGCAGAATACACAACCATTTTACATGCACGTAAAATGTGATAGTGCCTCTCTCCTGGCCTATTTTGTATTTTTTTATTTTTTTATTTGCACAGTCTAATAGCTGCTGAAAGTTGATTGTTCGATGGCAGCCATGTTTTTAAAGATATGCAAATGTTGGTGGCCTGGGTAGCTCAGCAAGTAAAGCCGCTGACTACCACCCCTGGAGTCACGAGTCTGAGTGCTGAGTGACTCCAGTCAGGTCTCCTAAGAAACCAGTTGGCCCGGTTGCTAGGGAGGGTAGAGTCACATTGGGTTAACTTCCTCGTGGTCACTATAATGTGGTTCTCCCTATTGGTGGGGCTCGTGGTGAGTTGTGCATGGATGCTGCGGTGAATAGCATGGGCCTCCCCTCACGCTACGTCTCCGCGGTATCGTGCTCAACACACCACATGATAAGATTGATGGTCTCAGATGTGGAGGCAACTGAGATTCGTCCTCCGCCACCCAGATTGAGGTGAGTCACTATGCCACCACAAGGATTTAGAGCACATTGGGAATTGGGCATTCCAAATTGGGGAGAAAAGAGGCGAAAATAAAAAAGAAAATGGAGAAAACACCTACATTTATGTTTTGGCGTGCCGTTGCGACCATGAATCTAAAGTTCAAATGTTTTCCATACAAGTTAAGCTCAATCGACAGCATTTGTGGCACAATATTGATTACCACTAAAATGAATTTCGACTCATCCCTCCTTTTCTTTAAAAAAATCTGGGTTACAGTGAGGCACTTGGAAGTCAATGAGGAATTCAATGAGGCCCATCTGTAAACATTAAAATACTCACTGTTTCGGAGGCCTGGGTATCTCGGCGAGTATTGACGCTGACTATCACACCCGGAGTCGCGAGTTCGAATCCAGGGCGTGCTGAGTGACTCCAGTCAGATCTCCTAAGCAACCAAATTGGCCCGGTAGCTAGGGAGGGTAGAGTCACATGAGGTAACCTTCTCGTGGTAGCTATAATGTGGTTCGCTCTCGGTGGGGCGTGTGGTGAGTTGAAAATAGCGTGAAGCCTCCACAAGCGCTATGTCACCGCGGTAACGTGCACAACAAGCCACGTGATAAGATGCATGGATTGACGGTCTCAGATGCGGAAGCAACTGAGATTCATCCTCCGCCACCCGGATTGAGGCGAATCACTACACCACCACGAGGACTTAGAGTGCATTGGGAATTGGGCATGCCAAATTGGGAAAAAAGGGGAGAAATTGTTTTTTAACATACTCACTGTTTCAAAAGTATAGCCATAATAAGTGAACAACACGTGTATTAACATGATTTTTGTGTGATTTTACAACTTTGTTGCCATGACAACATAATGCCGTAAACCATGTAATGATGATTTAAACAACTTTACAGCCAAATAATACTGTACACAAGTTTTAACAGAATGAATGTAAGTGCTGTTATAAAATTATGAGCTTCCCATTTCTGCCTTTAAACCCTCCAAAAATTGACCCCATTGACTTCCGTTGTAAGTGTCTCACTGGAACCTCCATTTTTGCTTTTTTTAAAGAAAAGGGAGTGACACATTGAAATGTATTTTTGTGGTGTAAAGGGATTAATGGAAAAGAAGGAGGTGAGAACCAGCTTGACGATATAAAGAACGTTTAATATAAATCTGAAACAAAAAGACAAACACAAAAAATTGTTGGACAGCTGCCTGTAAATCTCTCTCTCTCTGTCCCACTGCAGTCTCCAGTCGGCCTTTATCCCTCTCTGAGGCTTGATTAGCCTGATTAGGGGCCAGGTGTGTGTAATCATGACCCGGCCCGCCCTCCATCCTGCCACATGTGGTTATCAACATTATGCCACAAATGCTGTCGATTGAGCTTCACTTGTATTGAATTCTGAATATTTCTTTAAATCCTTTTTTGGTTCTATCTATAAGCTTTATTTTTAGGACTGTACTTGAGTGTACTTGTTTGCATATTTATTTGGTCTGTGTTGTTTTTATCAGTATTTCTCATGAACAGATCATTGAATGTGCATCATGTGATGTTTGTGTTATTGTGCAGATGGGGTTAACGGTGTCACTTCGGTGTTTGTGGCTGAAGCACGCCTCAGACGAGCTCTGCAGGTGAGATGTGCCGCCGTCTGCCAGAGCAGCCAATGTGACCTTGCGCCGCCGATGGGGTGCAATCCTCCCTCTAAACAAGATCAATTTAATCCTTCACAGACTGCGCTGTCTTTGGGAAAACAGATTACTGAAACGCTACATTTTTAATCAAGGATTTCAGTTTGCTTGAGGACACGTTACAGTGAATCCTCACCTAATTTTCTTTTCAAATGTGATTTGTGTGTGCAGTTACAGTATTTTTTCATGTCTATTAAGTGTATTTCACAGCATAGGGGATTCCGGGGCTAGTTGTCACATCGGGAAGGATTATATCACAGTAAATATTAGGTCTTTAGTCTAAAGTACAATTACACAAATGTGTGTTTTCACTAGCAGAGGTTTTGTATGTTGATTTCAAACGTCTAGTTCAAAAAATAATTGTAACATTTTACACATTTTATTTAAATTCCATCAAATTTAATTGACACATTTTTTAACAAAACAAAATAAAAAAACAGAATATTTTAAATTGTATTAATTTAATTTTGTTAAAAAATTCTATAACTCAATTTGATGGAATTGTACTATTAAATTAAAATGTGTAAATATAAAAAATAGGCTAGAATATTTTTTTAGTGTATTAAAATATTTTTTAAATGTAACATTTTTCTCTTGTAGAAATAGGAATAATTCATAATTTGTTAAAACTCCAAACTCATCATATTTATAGCTGTTGGTAAAACAAGTGAAGACATTTGTATGTTTTAAACAGTAGATTTATTACAATATCTGTTGACCAAACTATGATTTGATATTTTAGAATGTTTAATTTGTTGCGGTTACATTAATCATTTGTGCTTGATAATCATTTACTTATAAATTTAACTGAACTAAACTATAGACTATTTAATGGCAGGTTTCCATTGTGACAACTTTTGCCATATTCCGTGACTACATCTCCCTGTTAATGGCTCATTGTGCATGACACCGCGGAGACTCCCAGCATGTGGAGGCTCATGCTACTCTCCACAATCCACGCACCTCTTACCATTAGAGCGAGAACCCCTAATCATGACCACAAAGAGGTTACCCCATGTGACTCTACCCTCCCTAGCAACTGGGCCAATTTGGTTGCTTAGGAGACCTGGCTGGAGTCACTCGGCACACACTGCATTCAAACTCATGACTCCAGGGGTGATAGTCAGCGTCAATACTCTGAGCTACCCAGACATTGCCTTTTTAAAATAAAGACTTCACTGGTATGTGACAACTAGCCCCGGTCTTCTCTATTCAGTTAATGAATGTCACTCATGTTGCTTTTTTAATATTGCCTGTAGCCGTACGGATGGCAGCTACACGCTCCTCCACACAGGAAGTTGCTGCAGTATGCAGGACTGTTGCCGTACTCGCCTCTGAGTGTGGCTTACAACGGTAAAACCTGCATCCTCTTCAGAGTGCGCAAACTGGCCATCAGGTACAGAAATCACAGTTTAGTGGATCTGACGGAGAGAACGTTCGGCCCGGATGCACCAGTCGACACTAAAGGCTCATTCTGCAGTAAAGATAAAGCCATGTGAGTTCAGTTATACTCTGTTTTTATAGAAATTACTAAATTCTTTCTCGAAGGAATCTCACACATGCATACATGCCCAGGTCACTTTTCACTTCAAAATAAAACAGAAAAATATACAGATTTTGCATAAAGAAAATGAAGCCTATTTTAGGACCATTAAAGGAAGTTCACACACCAATTTTAAGTCTCTTGTCATTTACTCACCCTCATGCCATCCCAGATGTGTATGACTTTCTTTCTTCAGCAGAACACAAATGAAGATTTTTAGAAGAATATTTCTGTTCTGTAGGTTCATACAATGCAAGTGAATGGTGACCAGATCTTTGAAGTTCCAAAAATCACATAAATGCAGCAATAATCCATAAGACTCCAGTGGTTTAATCCAAGTCTTCAGAAGAGATATATTAGGTGTGGGTGAGAAACAGATCAATATTTAATATTTATCTTTACAATTAATCTCCACATTCACTTCGACATTGTTCTTTTTTTTCTTTCTTTTTTTTGCTATTTTCATTCTTCGTGCATATCGCCACCTACTGGCCAGGACTGGTCAAGGGTGGAGATTTATAGTAAAAAAGGACTTAAATACTGATCTGTTTCTCACTCACACCTATCGTATCACTTCTGAAGACATGGATTAAACCACTGGAGTCTTAAGGATTACTTTTATGCTGCCTTTATGTGATTTTTGGAGCTTCAAAGTTCTGGTCACCATTCACTTGCATTGTATGGACCTACAGAGCTGAAATATTCTACTAAAAATCATCATTTGTGTTCTGCAGAAGCAAGAAAGTCATACACATCTGGGATGGTATGAGGGTGAGTAAATCATGAGAGAATTTTCATTTTTGGCTGAACTATCCTTTACTGCATTAAGTTCTCTAATTTCCTCCTTACATTTTCATTACCATAATGTACCTTTTATAATTTGTTTGTAATTCACAATGATGATTCTTATTAGATTTGTTTTACTTTAATAAATATTTACAGTATATATTTTAATTAGCATAAATTGAAGGCTTTACAAAAAATAATACCATAATGTATAATATTTCTTTTAAATAATCACTTTTTATCAAGTTACAGTTATTAGTTATTACAGTTATTATATATTTGTTTGCATTATGCTATTGTGAATTTGGAGGGGAAATGTGTTTAATTTCCATGAAATTTCATTCTTTTGATTTTGGGGTTAAATACACCTCTTTGCTTTGACATTTATATTTTAAGTATGTACATTATGAATTACATCATAACACTGTTAATTAAAAAAACAAAAGCAGCTCAATCTGCCTAAGCCAGCTTGCTGGTATTAGCTGGTTTAAGCTGGTGTTGCTGGTCGACCAGCTGTTCTCCCAGGCCACCTGACAAGTACACAGAACCCTTCTAAATCCATCAAACCAAACCAGCTGGAAACCAGATTGATGACCGGCAAACAACCTTAGGCAGATTCAAGCTGTTTATTTCAGTTGGGAAATGTTTACCAGGATGGATAATTACTAATTTTTTGACTTATTTTATTATTCTCTAGACTCAGTCTACATTTTGGTGATGTGGAAGATCTTCGAGGACTCACAATCAGGTTTTTTGTTGTTTATTTTGTGTTTATTAAGTTACAGTGATTTTACCACAGTAAGGGGTAAATTATTACTTATGGTAATGGCAACATAAAATGCCTTTCATTTGAATTAAAGACTACAAAGACAAACTTTGATTTCCCATTCAGAAACATGTATTTAGAAAGTCCTTTTTGATTGTATGTTGACTTTTAATAATAATCGCAGTAAACAATTTTTCTGTCAAGTAATATAGTCATTATGGTTGCATGCATTAATAGAATTTAACTGATAAATGGTCACATGGTTCGTCCAGTCAGATTTAAGTGTCAAAACCATCTGTTGCATAATATAGATTTTAAGTTTGATGGTAAAACAATACATTTCTAGAAAATTTGTTTTTATATGGTTATGAAAAATAATATCTGTATGTGTTTATATTCACAGGCTACAAATGTCAAACACGTTCTACAATTCGGCAGGGCAGAACTGGTTCACTCTCGATAACGTTCACATTCACTATAACTGGACATACGAGGCCACGTTCAATGCGACAGATGTGTATGCGCCCTCCACCAACTCGTATCACTGCCAACATGTGAGCAGTCTGCAGAAATACGACACGCTGCTGGTGCCCAGCGCCAACACGGACCATGCCGCAAACTGGCACATCACATTCACAGACTTTCAGGTTGGCATGTGATGCTTTCCTCCCATGCTCTGCTGAAAAAGTGTTCATATTGGAATTGTAGCATCTTGTGCAGAATTAGCCCGTGGTGGGAGTAGTGTGGTTACACAAGCTTGTAGTTTGGCATGAAAGCAACATCTTTTAATAAAGCTCATATTATGGAATGTGTGGCAACAAACACCAACATTTCAGACATTCTAACGTTCTAGATACAAATGTTCTGGTTTTTCATCATTTATAATTATTTTGTTGTTCTTTAATTTGAACACAGGCAGACAGACAGATAGACGGACAGACAGATAGATAGACAGACAGACAGATAGATAGACAAACAGACAGACAGATAGACATAGACAGACAGACAGATAGATAGACAAACAGACAGATAGATATGTAAACAGACAGACAGACAGACAGACAAACAGATAGATAGATAAATAGACAGACATGTAAACAGACAGACAGACAGACAGACAGACAGACAGATAGATAGATAGATAGATAGATAGATAGATAGATAGATAGATAGATAGATAGATAGATAGATAGATAGATAGATAGATAGACAGACAGACATGTAAACAGACAGACAGACACAGACAGACATGTAGACAGACAGACAGACAGATAGATAGACATGTAAACAGATAGATAGACAGACAGACAGACAGATAGATAGACAAACAGACAGATAGATATGTAAACAGACAGACAGACAGACAGACAGACAGATAGATAGATAGATAGATAGATAGATAGATAGATAGATAGATAGATAGATAGATAGATAGATAGATAGATAGATAGATAGATAGACATGTAAACAGACAGATAGATAGATAGATAGATAGATAGATAGATAGATAGATAGATAGATAGATAGATAGATAGATAGATAGATAGATAGATAGATAGACAGACAGACATGTAAACAGATAGATAGACAGACAGACAGACAGATAGACAGACAGACAGATAGACAAACAGACAGATAGATATGTAAACAGACAGACAGACAGATAGATAGATAGATAGATAGATAGATAGATAGATAGATAGATAGATAGATAGATAGATAGATAGATAGATAGATAGATAGATAGACAGACATGTAAACAGACAGACAGACAGACAGACAGATAGATAGATAGATAGATAGATAGATAGATAGATAGATAGATAGATAGATAGACAGACATGTAAACAGACAGACAGACAGACAGACAGATAGATAGATAGATAGATAGATAGATAGATAGATAGATAGATAGATAGATAGATAGATAGATAGATAGATAGATAGACAGACAGACATGTAAACAGACAGACAGACACAGACAGACATGTAGACAGACAGACAGACAGACAGATAGACAGACATGTAAACAGACACACAGACAGACATGTAAACAGACAGACAGACAGACAGATAGATATGTAAACAGACAGATAGATATGTAAACAGACAGACAGACAGACAGATAGATAGACAGATGGACATGTAAACAGACAGATAGATAGATAGACAGATACATAGACAGACAGACAGACAGATAGATAGATAGATAGATAGATAGATAGACAGACAGACAGACAGACAGACAGACAGACAGACAGACAGACATGTAAACAGAGAGACAGACAGATAGATATGTAAACAGATTGATAGATATGTAAACAGACAGACAGACAGACAGCAGATAGATAGACAGATAGACAGACAGATAGATATGTAAACAGACAGACAGATAGATAGATAGATAGATATACAGACATGTAAACAGAGAGACAGACAGATAGATATGTAAACAGATAGATAGATATGTAAACAGACAGACAGACAGATAGATAGATATGTAAACAGACAGATAGATAGACAGACAGACAGATAGATATGTAAACAGACAGACAGACAGACAGACAGACAGACAGACAGACAGACAGACAGATAGATAGATAGATAGATAGATAGATAGATAGATAGATAAGCAATATACATTTAAGTATTAATAACAGATATTTTTACTTGCATGCCAAATTAACCCAGAACATTTGTAAACAAAAAAACTCACCTTACCAATCAGATGTCTGTCTCATGTCTCTTCCTGACAGATTCAGGCATTCAACGTTCATACCAGTAAGTTTGCGTCGGCCAGTGACTGCGCGACCTTCTTCACTCCTGCAATCCTGATGGGTCTGATCACGTCTCTGATCCTGCTGCTGGTGCTGGCGTACGCGCTGCACATGGTGGTCCACCTAAAACACATCGACCGTTACGATGAGCACAAGACCACCGTATACTTCCCTCGCAGCACAGAAGCCGAGTGTACAGAGAAGAACAACCTCTAGGGTCCCTTCACAGGTGCGAGATGGACAGTTCCCTGACTGTGAGCTCTGGAACTAAAAACACTGGCATCCAATGACAGACTCCCAACTGCACGTGGGACACAGGGCTGTTTGGGACTGACTGCACCACGGCAGTGACATCATTGTGGTGGGACAGTGGAAGTCCGAATCAGGTTCCTTACGGAGCATAAAGGCTCAGAATAAAGAGAGGATTTGGAGATATCTGTCCGCTCTCACCAAAAATCTAGGAATTAAACATTCAGTGTCAAGGGTTCTGAAGGGGATCTTCAGGTGTTTGAATGCAGTTCGAAATAGCACAATAACCAATATTTAGCATTTGCATTGTCTGTCCAAGCTTCTGTTGGACTGATCATGACCAGTTTTAACTAATATTGATGCTTCTTTAAATGAAACTTCTATAATGTGACCATAACATTTAATTCCATAATATTTTGTGTAGCATGGCGAGATTCAATTACATCCATCAGGAATTCATTGGCTGGTGAAAAAGTGGTCTCTATGACAGGTGGTTAGAAGGGATTTTGATGAATGATTACAAAGACCATCCTTTTTGTTTTTGCTATAATAATTCACAATAAGGCCAGAAACATGCATTAAGAAATGAATAAGGTCAGTTTGGATTTCATGTTGACTTTAAAGTTTCAAACTGTGAATAAACCATTATGATGTAATATAATTTTAATTAGCAAAATTTTACAAATGACTTCTGATCAAGTGTTTAGCACAGTAAAACTGTAATCCGTTTTGAATTGGTCGAAAATGTTGTATAACTTAAAGAATAAACTTCCCCTTTGATTAAAAGGCACCTATTAAATGTAAAACTCGAATGAGAAATAAAACACTGAAGTATTGGTTTCAAAACAGCAAATACAATGTATACTTTTAAAAACTTTATTCCAAAAAATGAGGAATCAGTTTTATTCATTACTAATGTTATTTTCAAAAGATGTATTTTTAAAATGATCATGTTATGGCATTATTTGTGTAGATTGTACGTTGTTGGTTTTTTAATTCTTATTTGATTTATTTTTTAGTCTCTTGTGTATGCTTTGGCTGTATGGTGAGGACGCCAACTTCCTATCACAACTTGTTGAGTTTTTAAATCAACAACTATTGAAGCAAAACCACAATTGCACCAACATGATGTTTGTTCGTGAATATGCAGCATGCCATTGGCTAGAGACATTTCAGAACCAAATAATCGGATTTGCATTGTTCCATGTACTGTATATTGTTAATAACCATACTGTGCTAAAGTAAGGGAAAATATGTTATTTTTTCATGTACACATGTATTTGGGAACATATTAATAGCTTACCTTTGTTCAGTAGACATTTATTCAGATAAAATGGAGCGTTGTGAAATGGGCTATGATGTACTATTAATGTTTGATGATGATTATTGTCTTCTCAGTTTCTGTTGAGTTCAATAAAATCAGCAGCACAATACAATTTCAAAATTGTCTGATTTGTTTGAGCAATAATAGATAAAGTTCGAATTTTGCATAAGATGCTGTTGATAAAAAATGCATTTAGTTGTATGAAATTAGGTTGAGTTTAATCAAAGCACATTGATCAAATGTTAGTAGGCCTATAGCTATTGTCATTTCAGCCAACTCTATAATAAACACAGCATGCTACAAAGCTTTTAAGGGGATGAATATGTAAACAAACAGTATATTTACATAAACAAATAGACAATAATTAGAGCAATATGTGCAACAAAATTTTAAAGTCTATGACAAATTACTCAGCTGTAATATTTACTAAAGTGAGATATTATAAATATTTATTACAATTTATAAATGCAATAGCAAAGAAAGTGGTTTATAAAAGTGCGTTTTGAGATGAGATAAAACGCAAGTCTGTTAGCAAGAAAGCTAATGATATAGTTCCATCTAGCAGCAGTCTTTAATGTAATTTATAGGAGCACGAAGTAAGTTTTTGCTAATTAAAAATGTTTTACACATGATGACATGAATAGCATTTTTTTTTAAATATGTTGAAAAATGATGTACAGGTGAAACTCGAAAAATTAGAATATCGTGCAAAAGTTCATTAATTTCAGTAATTCAACTTAAAAGGTGAAACTAATATATTATATAGACTCATTACAAGCAAAGTAAGATATTTCAAGCCTTTATTTGATATAATTTTGATGATTATGGCTTACAGCTTATGAAAACCCCAAATTCAGAATCTCAGAAAATTAGAATATTACATGAAATCAATAAAAAAAAGGATTTTAAATACAGAAATGTCGGCCCTCTGAAAAGTATAATCATGCATATGTACTCAGTACTTGGTTTGGGCCCCTTTTGCATTAATTACTGCCTCAATGCGCGTGGCATGGATGCTATCAGCCTGTGGCACTGCTGAGGTGTTATGGAAGACCAAGATGCTTCAATAGCGGCCTTCAGCTCTTCTGCATTGTTTGGTCTCATGTCTCTCATCTTTCTCTTGGCAATGCCCCATAGATTCTCTATGGGGTTCAGGTCAAGCGAGTTTGCTGGCCAATCAAGCACAGTAATACCATGGTCATTGAACCAGGTTTTGGTACTTTTGGCAGTGTGGGCAGGTGCCAAGTCCTGCTGGAAAATGAAGTCAGCATCTCCATAAAGCTTGTCTGCTGAAGGAAGCATGAAGTGCTCTAAAATGTCCCGGTAGACGGCTGCGTTGACTCTGGACTTAATAAAGCACAGTGGACCAACACCAGTCGATGACATGGCTCCCCAAACCAACACAGACTGTGGAAACTTCACACTGGACTTCAAGCATCTTGGATTGTGTGCCTCTCCATTCTTCCTCCAGACTCTGGGACCTTGGTTTCCAAATGAGATGCAAAATTTGCTCTCATCAGAAAAGAGGACTTTGGACCACTGAGCAACAGACCAGTTCTTTTTTTCTTTAGCCCAGGTAAGACGTTTGACATTTGAAGCCCATGTCCAGGACCCGTCTGTGTGTGGTGGCTCTTGATGCAGTAACTCCAGCCTCAGTCCACTCCTTGTGAAGCTCCCCACACATTTGAATGGCCTTTTCCTGACAATCCTCTCCAGGCTACGGTCATCCCTGCTGCTTGTGCACCTTTTTCTTCCACACTTTTCCCTTCCACTTAACTTTCTATTAATGTGCTTTGATACAGCACTTTGAGAACATCCAACTTCTTTTGCAATTACCTTTTGAGGCTTTCCCTCCTTGTGGAGGGTGTCAATGATGGTTTTCTGCACAACTGTCAGGTCAGCAGTCTTCCCCATGATTGTGAATTCAACTGAACCAGACTGAGAGACCATTTAAAGGCTCAGGAACCCTTTGCAGGTGTTTAGCTGATTAGAGTGTGACACTTTGAGCCTACAATACTGAACCTTTTCACAATATTCTAATTTTCTGAGATTCTGAATTTGGGGTTTTCATAAGCTGTAAGCCATAATCATCAAAATTATATCAAATAAAGGCTTGAAATATCTTACTTTGCTTGTAATGAGTCTATATAATATATTAGTTTCACCTTTTAAGTTGAATTACTGAAATTAATGAACTTTTGCACGATATTCTAATTTTTCGAGTTTCACCTGTACACTCACATAAGATGAAAAGTCATATCAGAAACCCCATAAAAGCTGTTTAATTTTATATGGAGTGAGTTGCCCCCTCATGACAACACAAAACACTGTGGCTGTGTCTCGTTTGGAAGCATGCGCCCTCCGGAGGCCGCATACGTCATCGAGGTTGTCTCGTTACATTTTCTTTTTTTTTTTTGTCTTTCTTTTTCTTATTTTGTATCTATTATCAATGACTTTTATGTATATGCACTTACATTTATACACTTGTTAACCTTTTTTGCATTCCCAATAAAAAATAAAATAAAATAATATAATTAAATGAAACGAGACCGCGCCTCACAGGATAAGCGGTTGACGATGGATGGATGGATGGAGACCGCGCCTCGATGACGTACACATCCTTCCAAACGAGACACAGCCAATGCCATGCAATGGTCATCAGTGGTACCTGGTGGTATCGGTGTTGATAAACAGGAGTGTGATCCACTAGATAGCCCAACCAAAATGAGTAAAAGTGGAAAGATAAATGTCCTAACAAGAGGTCCCTTCTGGAGTGATTAAACAGCTACGACCTGAAGCTCCAGGGGGCGTAATTTCCAAGGGGGATGGTGGGAATGTAACTCCGTTTTGGAGAATGCATTCTTTCACCATTCAAGTAGATAGGAGCTGCACTTGTACTTCGCTTGTTTACATATAAAATAGCTTCCCGAGTGGACTGACTTGCCTTGATAGAACTTTGACATTGTGCAGCTGAACGGGTACCTTCTTATTGAGATCAGGGTTTCGTGACATCTTCATCTTGCTTTGTGTGTGTGTGTGTGTGTGTGTGTGTGTGTGTGTGTGTGTGTGTGTGTGTGTGTGTGTGTGTGTGTTGCGGACAGCATAATGTATTACAGATAATTTTTTTTAATAAAACACGTCAAATCTTGCACTGTAAACGTGTTCAAAAAATATGGAGGGCTGTGTGGTCATTTGTGTGCCATGTGAGACCAAACTGACCATTTCATTCAGTATGGATGGCAGCCAAAAATCACATGCTGAGAGAGCAACATACTTTACCTTCAGGAGGTTGATAAGGGGGTTTTCACAGATAGCTTGGGTCCAGCATTGGATGCTTTTGAGTTTGATGGGGTTTTCAGAGACAAAGAAGATAGCATGAGGGTTTGACAACCTATTTTAGAAGATCCAAGTTTAAATTGCTCAGCCTGTATGATATTATGCTGAGTGAGGCCTTAGCAACAGATCCACTACATCGGAAACTCTTGGAGAAGGTGTCCACCAACCTCAGCTTGAAAGATAAGATTGATAACAGGTCAACGGCTTTGCAGGTATTTCATGTAAAGACATTGCACCCTTGAAAAATACAGCACATTATTGCTGATACACAATACAAAAACCCTCTCTGATTTATCCAGAAGTGGGCGGAGTTACTCCAAAAGGGGGCGACACCTCCACAGATGGTTAGGGTTAGGGAAAGGGGTTGGTAAGCTGCTCCGTGTGTCTTTGATTTGGTGCATGACGTGGGACTTTGAACTATAAACAAGCCTGTAAAACACCGGTCACTCTTATTTAGAAATCATGGAGACGTATTTCTGTTTCAATTCTTAGTTTAGTATAGTTGAGCTATTTACCAAATAAAGCTTTTTATAGCCTATATATTCACCACATGTAGGGTTTTGTATACATTATATACTGTAAATCACCAGATGAGGTTTAATAAGGAATAAAGTTTATTATAATTAATAAGATATGAAGTTGGTGACATGATGTACGTGATGACAGGCTTGCTTTTATCTAGTCAGATTTTCTCTTTACTTGCTCCCTCGCTTCAATTCAGAACACTTGATTATCTAATCAACATAAATACTGATCCAGTGCCTGCCACAGAGGAACATGAAGGAATACAGAAAACAAAAATAAGCTATTGGCAACTCTCAGAATATATTTTTAAAGATAAACGATAGTTTCAAAAGCAACTATCGGCACCGATTAATCGTAAAACCAATATATTTGTCTACCTCTAATTTCTATGTACGAAAAACTCATTACATTCAGGTTACACAAGAACTTTTGTTGTTGTTGCTGAAATCATAGTAACACTATTATAAAGAATTGTATGTGAAATATATCCACATTTCTATTGACATTTTCTGTAAAATGGAATCTAGATTCTCATTACCACAACGCAAAAATACCTGTAGGACAAAATATTAAAAGTGGTTTTATTTGTTGTGCTTTGTTTTTAATAAAAAAGAAGAACAACATTGGTTTTAATTTTATATGTACTCATTTTGTAGAGTTTAAAAAAAATGGAAAAATTATTTTCACTCAAAAATGTAATTTTAAGATTTACACATTTCAATTTCGTAACAAAATTCCCTGAAATTGAACTGAGAAATTTTTTACAAAGTAAAATAAAAACAAACTAAATATTTAAATCATATTTAATATTAATAATACAAATTACTAAATTCAATTTAATTGGATTTTGAAATTGAAATAAATACATTTAAAAAATTGGCTAAAATATTTTTGAGTACCCAATTAGTAAATATAAATGTAAATGTGTTGCTCAGTTGTAATGCAGACTAAGTAAATTATTCTCATGATAGACTGATTACATTAAAAACTGAATCTAACAGTTGTGTTTCTTTTCTTTTGGAACATGAAAAAGTCAGAAATGACTGGTAATATCAAGACCTATCTGAAAATATCCCATATTTTACTTTACTTACTTAAAAATATTAAAAGCTGTATTTTAAAATAAATATTGTTTTTAACTTTAGATATACCTACATATTCTGCAGGTGGATCAGATTATTTCTCTACCAAGTCATCAAGAGGTTACGACCTATCAGGCTCTTCCTCTGACCACATCGCTCTGTTTGTGACCTCAAGTGGAAGTGAAATGATGAACAGATGTGTGGGTTCGCTCCAAATGTGCTGACTTGTGTTTACAAGAACCATATTATAATTAAGAATTGTACCTGTTAAATCAGGTCATTTCTACCTGTTGCCATATGGATTCATTCACACTTGTATAAACTAATATGTAATATGATGAATGTGTTTGATATTTATTGGACTCATTCACATAAACGCTTTCAACCATTGCAAATGTGTCTCACGATCGTGTCACTAATATTCAAATCTGTTTTTAAAACATCCATATTATGCTGTAACTTAAAGTCAAACTCTAAATTGTTACATATTGTTATATATTGAAATGTTTTTTTAATTTATGGAAGCTAGATTGACAGTTATATTAGATGAGTAATCTTTTTTAATTTTATAAAAATTATGGAATGCTTTAAAATAATCAAACCAAATCAATTACGATGTTATTAAGAACTTGACAGTAACACTTTCTATGATGCCCATATTTATAATGCATCAGTAATGTCTCATAATACACATTCAAATATGTTATAACTTATAAATTATTGTAACCACAATTCTAACATTTACCTATTCAAAGTTATACCAGCTTAGACTCTAATGTGTTATAACACAATCAACATCCAAATTTACCTGCAGAAGTTTTTATGTATATAAAATACACTTTTATTAAATATATTGGGTATGCTTTAAGCAACAAAAGCAATGCCTTCTTATAAACATCCAAAAGACATTACAAGTCAAGTTTGTAAAATGGAAGTTAGATACTGTACAAGTGAGCAAAAAAGGAATGACATTCAATGTACATTTTTAGACATTAAGTTAAACTTGTGAAGTATAAAACAGATCAGTAATCTCATTTGAGAAGAAAATGTTGATCACACATCCAATCTTTTTCACTTCTTATACAAAACACACACAAGAATTACAAAAAATGAAACTGATTCTATACTGGACTCTATTTAATAAACATTTGAGCATCTGATTTGGAGGCTTTCCTTCTTGTAATGTACAGTGCTGTGAAAAAGTATTTGCCCCCATACTGATTTCTTCCATTTTTGTATATTTTTCATACTACATTGTTTTAGATTTTCCAGCAAGATATAACATAAAACAAATGCAACTTTTACCACTCCAAAACTTTAATGTTGTTTCTTTTGAGTCATTCAGAGGTGGACTTACTCCTATGCTTTGGATCAATGTCTTGCTGCATAATCCAGCTGTGCTTGAGCTTCATCTCACAGACTGATGACAGGACATTCTCCTTTAGGATTTTCTGAAAGAATTCATGTTTCCCTCAATTATTGCAATTCGCTCTGAAGCAGCAAAGCATCCCCACACCATCACATGACCACCAACATACTTGACCGTAGGTATGATGTTATTTTTGTAGAATTCTGTGTTGGATTTATGCCAGATGTAACAGGACACCTGTCTTCCAAACAGTTCCAGTTTCAACTCATCAGTCCACAGAACATTCTCCCTAACGATTTGAGGATCATCAAGGTGTGTTTTGGCAAAATTCAGACAAGCCTTAATGTTCTTCTGGTTTAGCAGTGATTTTCACCTCAACATTTTTGTCCAGCATCTTTCTGATAGCGGAGTCATGAACAGTGACCTTTAATGATGTGAGAGAGGCCTGCAGTTCCTTGGATGTTGTTCTTGGCATTTTTGTGAATTCATGGATGAATCATCGCTGTACTTATGGAGGAATTTTGGAAGGTTGGTCACTTCTGGGAATGTTCACTAGTGTGCCAAGTTTTCTCAATTTGGAGATAATGGCCCTCACTGAGGTTCATTGGAGTCCCAGAGCCTTTGAAATAGATTTTTAACCCTTCCCAGACTGAATTCAATCAAAGGCATTTCAATCTCCTTTTTCCTTATTTCTTTAATTTCTTTCAATCTTAGCATAGTGCGCTACTGGATGAGACCGTTTAGCCAAATTCATGCTGCTGAAAATGTTCTATGTAGGTGTTGATTTGATTGAATAGGGCCGGCAGTAATCAGGTCTGGGTGTGTCTAGTCCAGCTGAACCCCATTATGAATGCAGTTATATAGATTTGGGGATTTAGTGACAAAGGGGGCAGATACTTTTTCACACAGACCCAGTTGGTATTGTATATATTTTTAAATCATTTAAAAACTGTATTTTGTGTTTTCTCAGATTGCCTTTGTTTATGTTAGATTTAGTTTGAATTTTTGGAACAATTTAGTATGAGATATACACAAAAACAGAAGTTTCCAAAAATCCCAGAAATACTCAAATCAGCCCATCTGGCACCAACATGTGCATCCATGTGATTATCTAATCAGCCAATCATGTGGCAGCAGTGCATAAAATCATGCAGATACGGGTCAGGAGCTTCAGTTAATGTTCACATCAACCATCAGAATGGGGAAAAATTTGATTTCAGTGATTTGGAGCGTGGCATGATTGTTGGTGCCAGACGGGCTGGTTTGAGTATTTCTGGGATTTTCACACTCAACAGTCTCTAGAATTTACTCTGAATGGTGTCAAAAACAAAAAACTTCCAGTGAGCGGCAATTCTGTGGATGGAAACACCTTGTTGATGAGAGAGGTCAACAGAGAATGGCCAGACTGGTTTAAACTGATAAAGTCTACAGTAACTCAGATAACTGCTCTGTACAATTGTAGTGAGAAGAATATCATCTCAGAATGCTGTTCTAAGATGTGTTTTGGTTCTGTTTTGGCGGCACGAGGGGGACCTACACAATATTAGGCAGTTGGTTTTAATGTTGTGGCTGATCGGTGTATGCCTTACACAAATAAAGTGGAATGAATCTTGGGAGAAAAGAATCCCAGTGATGCTAAGGTCCAAAGAATTACAAAGGAGCAAAATGTGAAGCTGCACTGCCAAAGATGAACATCATCAGGTTAATTTTTGGTAACAATCAATTGAAATTGATACACAAACAGCTTCTGTGACATCATCATCATTGCATCAAATCATGTCCTTTGGAAATATATGAATCCATGTTATGCAGTTTAGTGTTTGGAGAGCCGCTCGGAAAGCCAGTCTAATCCCTCGTATAAACCCGTCCCTTGAGTCGCACACGTCGCCTGGACATACCACTGATGAACAGAGAATAAAGAGGAAAAGATTCAAAAGATCACACTTCACAAAGGAAGAGAAACATTATGCATTTGAATGATTGTATGATGAAACGTACAAACGTGCATGTATACTGTTATGTCTAACTGATTTAATTCTAAACATTAATTTAATTAATATATACTGTATATATACACACACATACAAAATCAGATATATATTTGCATTTAAAAACCAATATGATAAATATATACTGTTTTGTCTTATTTTTATTTAAAACTAAATTTGCTTAGTCATTCCATTCAAATATATTCCATATTCTATTAGTTACATCCTCAATACTGCTCTGCAGGATCATGGTCATTTCAGCTGGACTGAAACAGGCCGTCCACAGTCACTAGTCATTGTACTAGATTAAAAAAAGTTTTTTTACTGTGGGGTGCATAAACCTGTATTCTGACAAACACTCACAGTTCGGCTCCTGAGTGTTTGCAGTTCCAGTTTTTCTGTCATCTCACTGATGGGCATCGCATTAGGCAGGTCCTGTTTGTTTGCAAACACCAGCAAAACAGCGTCTCTCAGTTCATCTTCCTGAAGCTATTAAAGGACAAAATTAGCAGGCAGTTACGACAAAATGAGACCGCAATTAAATACATCAAACTTAACCATTAATCCGTGTGGGTAGATGCAGGTGCAAGTAAAATAAGTGTGCACTATCTGTGGGTGTATGCGCGTTATCTGTGGGAGTATGCGTGCTATCTGTGGGAGTGTTTGCGCTATCTGTGGGTGTATGCACGCTATCTGTGGGTGTATGCGCGCTATCTGTGGGAGTATGCGTGCTATCTGTGGGAGTGTTTGCGCTATCTGTGGGTTTATGCGCGCTATCTGTGGGTGTATGCACGCTATCTGTGGGAGTGTTTGTGCTATCTGTGGGAGTGTTTACGCTATCTGTGGGGGTGTATGCGCGCTATCTGTGGGGGTGTATGCGCGCTATCTGTGGGGGTGTATGCGCGCTATCTGTGGGTGTATGCGTGCTATCTGTGGGTGTATTATATGTAAGTGGCGCAACGCACAAATTGCTATTTTCCTGAGAAATAGGTTATTCAGAAGCACATCTGTTTTCAGGACAAAGTCTAAATTCAGTTCCTACATTTGCAGTTTGAAGATTCAACCAGCAGTAATAAAGTTCAACTCTAAAAATATAGTGGAACATCAACTTATGTCCCTGATGATCAGAGTTGCAGCCGTCTCATAAACCAACAATTTATTTTTAGATTTGTGTCAAACTGTCTAGAGGTCATGGTTTATTTTTCAGTTATTAGGGCCCAAGCCTTGAAAAGGCAAGGCTCTATTGTTTTCGTTAGGATTACTATTATTATTATTTTTTTTACGACTATTGGGGCACTTTTGGGGCTCTTAACGTGCTCGAAAACTCTTGAAACATTGCACATGGGTCAGAACCCGCGGCCATTAGGGCCGGGCTGAAGCTGGTACCGGGGCGTGGCAGGGGGGCTCGACGGCGCCCCCTGGAACGGGGTCCGAAAACTTGGTCCATAAATCAAACACGCTTGCATGTAATAATATGAAACTCGGTACACATATAGATCTCATCGTTTCATATATCCTTCATACTTTTACTTTTTACCTCAGCCCAACAGGAAATCGTCTATTTAGGGTTTTTGGAAAACGCATGCAATGGAATTTGAAATACTCCTCCTAGAGTATTCCACCAATCACCACGAAACTCGGTCAGCATGAAGTCAAGACATTGAGGATGAAAAATTGCCGGCGGATTTTTGATATCTCGAACGGTTTGGCCGTGGCGAGGAAACGAAATGATGGCGCGAAAAGAGAAACAGGAAGTGTGTTATAACTTCTGCATACATTAATTGATCTCGATGAAACTTCAGCAGTGTGTTCGCTGTAAGAGGCCGATCGCATGGATGTGACTATTGTGAGTCAAAGTTATAGCGCCACCAACTGGCAGTAGGAAGTGTGTCACTTTCAAAATGCTTTGAAATCACCCTCTTATTTTTACCCGATTGACTTAATACTTTAGGTGTATAATGTAAACACACGGCAGATGTAGACATGTGAAAGGATTATTGATATCTTCGATACTGTTGCCGCGGCAATGCTTCAAACTCGAATATTCTTTTTTGATGCTTTTGAGACTCTTAGCATACTTGAAATTGCATGAAACTCGACAGACACATCACATTTATTAGCCAGTAGACATGTGCAAAGTTTCAGAAACGGGCGTGATGCAGGGGCTCAGTAGCGCCACCTTTTGTCAAAAGTGGGGGGGTTGCTTTACACTTTGACCCACAGTCACAAAACTCAGTAATTATATTGTTCTCATCGAGCCGGACAACTTTCTAATTTACAGTCATTAGCTCAGACCAACAGAAAGTCAGATATTTTGGTTTGAATGTGGATGTTTTGGAGAATTTTCTCTCCCTCTCTCACTGACCCTACGTCTCTCTGTGTCTGTGGGGAGGGTGCTGATTTGGCTGATGAGTGAGAATGCTTTTATTTTTGTTTTTCAAGGTTTTGGGGCCCTTAACGTGCTCGAAAACTCTTGAATCTTTGCACACGGGTCGGAACCCGCGGCCATCAGGGCCGGGCCGAAGATGGTACCCGGGCGTGGCAGGGGGGCTCGACAGCGCCCCCTGGAATGGGATTCGAACACTTGTCCGTATATCAAACATGCTTGCATGTAATAATATGAAACTCGGTACACTTGTAGATCTCATCGGGCCGAACAACTTTCGTGCTCTAAGTTTTACGCCAGCCCAACAGGAAGTCGGCTATTATGGGTTGTTTGGAAACACATGCTCTGGAATTATATATATTCCTCCTAGAGAATGAATCCAATCGCCACCAAACTCGGTCGGCATGAAGTCAAGACATTGAGGATGCTACATTCCGGACGGATTTTTGATATCTCGAACGGTTTGGCCGTGGCAAGGAAATTGATTTAGGACTAAAAAAGGACACATAAAGTGTGTTATAACTTAGTTCTATCTACAGTTACAAAACTCGGCGTGTATATTGTTCTCGTCGAGCCGAACAACTTTCTAATTTATAGTCATTAGCTCCGACCAACAGAAAGTCAGATATTGTGGTTTGAATGTGGATTTCTTGGAATTTTTCTCTCTCTGACAGAGTGACCCCTCCCATTCTGTGTTTTTCTCTCTCTCTGTCTCTCTCTGACAGACATAGTGGCCCTGCCATTCTGTCTGTGTGTGTGTGTGGGGGGGGGGAGGAATTTCTCTGTTGGAACTTTGAAGCTCCAAATCGCCCTGAACATAGACATCCCAAGTCATTCAAAAGTACAAATGGTATTATTTTAAGTTTTTTTTATTTCTCTCTTACGTTGTAAAATGCCACGTTTTTGAATGGCATGTAAAATGTAAAAATAATCACTCAATCTCCATTTTTTTCTCTGATCTGTTGCTATTTTAATGATTTAAAAATCAAAGCATTGACCATTTAAAGTGTGAGCTTGTACATTTTGAAATAGTTATAAACAGTCACAGCAATGCAGTGTTATTATGTGCCTAGATAGTCTTTCAAATAAAATGAGTTTACCCCAAAAAGATATTTCTCTCATCATTTACTCACCCTCAGGCACGTGCACACATAGACATCAAAGGGGGCTTGAGCACCTGCCCTATTTCTACCTCGAGAGAAAGTGCCCTTTTTTCTGGGATGTGTTTTTTATTTATTTTTATAAATAAATTAATATATATATTCCTGTTTGCGCACAGCTTCCCTGTCAAACAAATATATTTATTAAATAAAAAATCAAAACATCAGGTCGGTAGATGAGATTTTGTCGAGGCCCGCCCTCCCTCCCTCCCTCCGCGTCGTGTACAGTGCCTCGACTATACAGCTAATTAGCCAAAAGCAAATATAGTTAACTTGTGTCTTGCTAACATTCATGACTCATGAGCGACTAGCTAATGTAATAGGTTAGCTAAAGTCTAGCTAAGGCAATATATCATGGCCATACAGGCCAATATACTGTACTTATTGGAGACATTACAGGTGAATACAGTCAAATTTGTGTGATGTACTTAACATAATGATAAATAATCTTAAGATATTATATTGTATGCTATGTATTGTGAATACACCCATGTTAAACATAAAAATGTACTTCCATTGCATATCATAGGAACACATAAGCGTAAATTATAATTACATTGATAAACCTGTACAAAGACCTCCAGATAAATACTGGCCTTCTGGATTAACACATTTAAGTGCTGCAAAAGATATTGACCTATGACATCCTATGACATCAAAAATTATTCTTCATTTGAATTATCTCATAGATGTGACTATTGTGGTTCACGGTCATAGGCCCTGTCCCAAATGGCACACTTCATATGAATTTTCAGTCTTGTGTACTTATTTCATGTGTCCATTAACTCCATGAGACCGTAGGGTGTCTCATTTTTCATTTTAGGTATCGGAAGGGTGCTCACACATACTTTGTGGTCGACATGTGCCCTGAATGCACACTTTTGCAGTGCAAGCTCTACAGCACACATCTTCTCGACAGTCAAAGCGAGGTTACGTTATTGCCCATCGTGCACAGCGACCCTAAAGGCACGGGGGTGGCGGTGCCACCGGCTTGGGCCAGCCATCGCTGCTTGCAGCTATATTTCTTATTATTATGTTTATATTTTCATTTGTATTTATGATCTAATTTGTATTCATATTTTTTTTCATCTGTTGAAAAAGAGTGATTTTTAAGTCACAGCAAAAGAGGCTAAAGTTGGAGAAGATAAAATGTTTGAATTTGGGTTTAAAACTTTTTTTGACCTCTTTGTTATTTTAAATATATTTTTCATTTTGGGGCCTGGGTAGCTCAGTGAGTATTGACGCTGACTATCGCACCTGGAGTCGTGAGTTTGAATTCAGGGTGTGCTGAGTGACTCCAGTCAGGTCTCCCAAGCAACCAAATTGGCACAGTTGCTAGGGAGAGTAGAGTCACATGGGGTAACCTCCTCGTGCTTGCTATAAAATGGTTCTTGCTCTCTGTGGGGCGTGTGGTGAGTTGTGCATGGATGCCGCGGAGAATCAGATTTAGTAAAAAAAAACACATCGAATTGCATAGTCAATTAACACTATCAACTGTGCTGTCTTTGTTTATATCGCTGGTGCTTGACAGGAAATGGACTATATAGAACCTCAGAATTAAATTGCATGTGACCCAGCCCATTAGCGCTTTGCATGTGTATTTTTGCCAAGCCCTCTTGCGCCTAGACGAAAATACCAAAACATCATGGGCATGCCCACTGACTGCACGTACTGTATGATTTAAAACATTACGCTGCACCCTTAAAACAGGGCCCATAATGTAAATACTTAAAGACACCAAGAAACAGTACTTGCAACACATTTTAAATCCATAATGTGACATTCATCTGTGAGAAATCAGAATATTCAGCAGGAAATAAGGTAAGGCGGGCCTTAACATTACTTTTCTGAATTTAATTGGATCTTGAAATGTTAGGTTATGATATTATTGGTTAATATTACAATATATATGCCTGTCCATGTGGCTACGTCAACAATTTTTCTTCTTTTGATGAATCATTCACAATAAGATTAGTCAATTTTGATGTCATATCGTCTTTAGCAATGTAAGTTTTTTTTACTTGTACTGATACAGTGGAGGAACCCAGTGAGTAAAGCGGAAAGAGGTTAAGTTTGTTGCTATGTTGGGTGTGAATGTGTATTTTTTTTTGGTGGTTTTACATCTCAAAAAGGCGTGTGCATTTCCTCACCATCTTCTGAAGCTCTTCAGCAGCTTCCTGCACTCGCTCACGATCGTTACTGTCCACAACAAAAACCAGACCCTGAAGAAACAACACGACAAGTTCAGTTCAGGAAAAACCATGCACCTGCACCATCATTGGAAAGACAAATTCTGCAGCCATAAAATATCACAATCAAATACATATGAATATCAAGTGTAAAGACATAAATAAGAATGCTGCAGTAAAACACAATTATTTCTGTCCGTTGTGCTCGAGAATAAACACTTTGCAGAGTAACTTCTGTGCATAAGCAAGGAAGACAAGACCAATCCAAATTCAGTATGCAAATATTACGTTTGAATAGCGCCGGATGAGTCATTCAGCCTGAATGAAATGCAGAAGTTCAGACTTCAGATTTAAGTCTTATAACAATCCCGAACCAAACAATGTCTGAGTATCAACACAACACAGCCTTTCAAAAACTCTCAAAAAACAAAAACAATGTATTACAATGATTACACAATTCACAGGGTTGTTTAAGAGTCCAGACAAACTTGTGTTTCTTATTTTGGGTCACTTTTTTGTGTCTCACTGGCCTCAGTATCTCCAAACTCATCTTGGTTGGCCAGAAGAACTACGAGCCAAAATCATCTCTAAAGTTGTTGCCCAATTCATATATAATCCACAAATATAATCATTCAGGAAAAGTACACATAAGATATTCCATAGTGACCTAAATAATGATGCACAAACATGGTGCAAAAAGAAAAAGAGAAGTACGAGAAATGAAGAGAAACTGTTAAGTTCTCTAAATCAAGGCAGTCCCCAGCTTAATATAATCTGAATATTAACACCAATATCCACATACAATGCACACCGATGGCACGCAGGCAAAATACAACTACATAACAGCATGTGTTGTCTCGGCAGTCGGCTCACCAGGCTGGACGAACTAACTCAATCAGGAACACCATGGAAGAATGAGCACAGTCCACACCAGTGGTGAGACCATGGGCAGGAACGCTGTGACTATATTGTTCGTAATAGTGTGCGAGGTAACAGCCTGGTGTAATGTGAGCGAAGCCAAGTGTCTGTTTACCTGCGTATTCTGGAAGTAGTGTCTCCAGAGCGGCCTGATCTTATCCTGACCACCCACATCCCACACGGTGAAGCAAATGTTCTTGTACTCAACCGTCTCGACGTTAAAACCTGAAAATACACACAGGTTTTGCTGCGTTATGCTTTAGCAGAGATGCTAAGATGATGAACTGAAGTTATCAGGTCGAATCTCACAAAACCGTGGGGTCATATTTCACCCCAAAATCAAAAGACTGAAATATTACAATTATGTTCTGCATTTAAAAAATTAAGCTATTTTCATCTATAGATTTTTGGGTGAATTGTGATATATTTCTCATAAAATTCATCCTTTATCCCTGGTATAATCTATACATATAAGATTCAATTCTAAGGAGACGCCTCATGTAACATTATTTTTAGCCATAACTCTAACTTTAACTAAAATGTAAAATGGGTCATTAGTTTCGATAAAACAGACGTGTGTAGCATTTCATCCTATATCTGACTTACCTATAGTTGGAATTGTTGTGACTATTTCTCCCAGTTTGAGTTTGTACAAGATTGTGGTTTTCCCAGCTGCATCCAGACCAACTATAAAAATGTATCACATTAAATGAGATATCTTGGGAAACTTTGGGCTGATTGAAAACTCTCATATTCTCTTGGAAACTCCAATGAATGTAAACAAACTCCCGTCTTTTCCATTTAAATATGCATTATAAACAAACAGCTTTAAAAACAACCTTTAATTAAAATATTTGGACTAAAATTGAATTCATTTATCGAAGCTAGCTCACATAAACAGTTTGTAACCCACCCATGAGAATTCGCATCTGCTTTTTCCCAAACATACGTGAGAAGACGCCTGAAATGGCCAGACCCATGTTAAAACAACTCAAAAACAGGACAATTTCAAAAACTAGCAGAGACAGCAGCTTTCAGTTCTTCAGAACTGATCTGAACGCGATGGTCGGATGAGTTACAAACACTCTTCCTTCTGTTTTCTTTCACTCTTCATCTATGTCCGGTGAATGTGTGTTTGTGTGCGGCAAGCGTCTGTTTCTCTACTACGTCACATTCGGCTCCAAAGCGGACACAATGACGTCACAGGTGCCACATCACGAGAGACCGCGAAGAGCCGAAATACTTCATACACAAGAACTTTTTATTCTTTAACTAAATATTAAATATAAAAAAATAAATATTTTTTTTTTTTTTTTTTTAAAAATCATAAATTTCAGTCTCTTCAAACTGATCATGAGAGCAAAGAATAACACATGTCTAAGTCATTAACTGTTATACTTTCAGATCAAAAGGATAGTTCACCCAGAAATGAAAATATTCTCATCATTTATTCACCCTCATGCCATCCCAGATGTGTACAACTTTCTATCTTCTGCAGAACACAAATGAAGATTTTTAGGAGAATATTTCAGCTCTGTTTGGTCCATACAATGCAAGTGAATGGGGGATCAGAACTTTGAAGGTCCAAAAGCAGATAAAGGCAGCATAAAAGTAATCCAGTGGTTTAATCCATGACTTCAGAAGTGATTATGGTAGGTGTGGGTGAGAAACAGATCAATATTTAAATTATTTTTACGATTAATCTACACCTGAGACCAACACCAATATGTGGTGATATGCACAAAGAATGCAGATGCAAATAAACAAAAGAAGAAGTGGAATGTGGAAGTGAAAGTAAAAGTGGAGATTTATTGTAAAAAAAAAAAAAAGAAAGAAAAAAAGACTAATATTTATCTGTTTCTCGGACACACCTATCATATCACTTCTGAAGACATGGATTATACCACTGGAGTTGTATTGATAAAATACCAATATGAAAAATAACCTAAACATCTCTCCGCCTAGCTGGATTTGGCCACAGGGCCTCGTCAACATCACAGGCAGGTTTGCAAGGCAACGTGGGAAGAATCTTTTGGAGTGACGAATCCACCCTTGTATGGATGCTGCTTCAATTTGATCACATGCTTCCTCCATAGCTTGAATGAGGGTCATCTGGACATAGGGCCGGAGATCATAAACCTTCCACCGCCATGCTGATAAGAACTCCTTGATGGGGTTTAGGAAGGGGGAGTATGGTGGAAGGTATTGAACTGTAAATTGTGGTTGTTGATGAAACCAGTTTTGGACCAGAGCAGAATGATGGAAAGCTAACATTGTCCCAGACGACAATGTATTGTATCTGGTCCCATTGGTTTGCTGCTGTGATAATATTGTGTAATCGGTCTAAAAATGTAAGAATAAGGTCAGTGTTGTAAGGACCCAAGTTGGCATGGCTGTGGAGGACCCCATTCTGTGTAATGGCAGCACAAAGGGTAATGTTACCCCCACGTTGCCCTGGTACATTGACAATAGCCCTGTGGCCAATTATGTTTCTTCCCCTTCTACTCACTGTTGTCAGGTTAAATCCAGCCTCATCAATGAATATTAACTCATGCGGGACTGAAATACAGCAAAAGATCACATTGTGTAGATCAATGTACTGTAGGTCTGCTATACAGTAAAATGACAGTAAAAAGGTTATGTGTGCAGTACACAATACTACAGTCAGTGAACAAAACATTCCACCACATATTCATGCCGCAAGACTTTCACCCTGTCTGAATGTCTCTCAAATGGCACAAAACTGTTGATATAGTACATGCAGTAAGCGATGGATTTTCTGTTGACAGAAGATGAGTTTCTCACCTGTGCTCTTGACGAAATGTCCGAACTATTGATGCCACCGTGTACCTGCTTAGGTTAGGCTGTACTCTCAGTCCAGCCTCCCTCAGTGTTAGTCCGTGGTTTATTACATGGTCCACAATTGTAGCACGAATTTCGTTATACAGATTTAGTTGTCTTCTTCTTTGTGCATGTCCTACCCCTCCTCCAGGTCTTCCTCTCCCTCTCCCTTTACCTTGTTCTCTCTGGATTACTCCTCTCATCCGCCCTCTTCCTCTGACACCGTCCATTTTTTTTGAAGACAGGTGAATTTACCTGTTGCCTTTTTATAATGCTTCAACCTGATTGGTGTGTCTACAATTACACTGGTGTGTGTGCACACCTGGTGGCTGTGTTTAACCAATTGGTTCATGGGTGTGTTCATTTGAAAGCCTTTGCTTTGAAATTGCAAGGAAATGACATCATGATAAATTTCGGTGTCTGATGTATACAAGTGTGTTCTGTTTTGCAAAAAGAGTGAAACAGACAATGTGCTTACAGTTGTGCAAATCTAGGCCGGTGTTTTGCTCTTTGAGTGTAAGGTTTTGCTAATTGTGGGAAAGTTTTAATTTTAGTAAGCAATTGAAAAAAACTGTAATTACTTGTATGTATAGTACCTGGGTTACATGAATTTCTAAAATAGTATTAATGTAGAAAAGATGAATTTTGTTCATATGCTCGTCTGTTTGTGTTTCTGTGACAGCTGAAGGACGTGCGACAATGAACAAGAAGGAAACACAAACCTTTCTGTGAAAACTGTTTTAGAAAGTAATTAAAGGTTAAGTCATTTGTAATGTAATTACTTTTTCCACATAGTCAGTGAAGACACTTGATTACGATTTTAGTAAATTAATTAGTCATTTGTATTGAAAGCTATTTTTGAATAATTTATCCAACACTCCAGGTTATATATTGTTTGTAACGTGATCTTACATGATTTAAGGGAGAATTTTCTCTGTGTTTTCATTTACTCGACACTGTTTTTATTTTTCAGTCATTTTCAGATTTCTAATGTGTAATTATTGTTTAGTAAATTAGATTTAAGTAAGCAACAAGCCATCATTTTATTGGTAAATAAATATTTACAGGTATTTGAAAGGCACAGATAAATATTCCAGGCAGACATCAACCCTTTCTTTCAAAGTCCACATACTAAAACAGACATGATATATACAACATATGGTCTTTACAGTAGTAAATGAACAATACACTTCATAGTAGAAAATAATAATACACAGTAGAGTAGGAGTGCGTAAAATATACGTTCAGTTTGATCTCAGGCCACAACATCAGTGTTTTTATCGATTGGACAGCCGATCAGAGAGCCAATCCAGTCCTTCATATAAACCTGATCCTTGAACCGCACACGTCGCCTGAACATACCACTGAGAGACACAGAGCAACAAGAGTTACCTCAGACATACACCTGACATTATTAAGTGCATTTACATGTGAATAATAAACTGGGACTCACCTGTCTTGATCTGAGTGCATGTAAACCCAGTTTCTCTGTCAGCTCAGAGACTGGCATGGCTTTGGGTAAATCCTGCTTGTTAGCAAGAACTAACACAACTGCATCTCTCATCTCATCCTCCTGCAGCTGAAAAGAGTTCAAAATGGATTTAGAGATGCTTTCAGACCATTTGTTGTAGAAAACATCTCTCTATTGAAAGCAATATAAGGGATCATATCAGACTCACCATCATATTGAGTTCCTCTGCTGCTGTTTCAATCCTGTCACGATCACTGCTGTCCACCACAAAGATCAGACCCTGAAATACAACAAAGAAAAACATTCACTAAATAACATTGATTTGCTAATAAAAGCACATTTGTCTGTGGAAAATAAACTGGAAAATCACGTAAGTAGCAAATGATAAACTCGTGAAGTTACCCTGGTGTTCTGATAGTAGTGTTTCCAAAGGGCTCTAATTTTGGTTTGGCCACCGACATCCCAAACAGTGAAAGAGATGTTTTTATACTCAATGGTCTCAACATTAAACCCTAGAGAGGATACAGATGACAAAATTAGTCATTTAATAACATTGAGGACCAGTACACACTGAATGTATGCGGTTTTGAATCAGAATAATCATATAATAAAATACATAATAAACAATTAAATATATTATATTACATAATTAAATAATGTTCATTATAAACTTAAAAATGAACTTAATAACAGAATTGGTTAAACTAGCATTGATTTATTTAGTTCTGGTTCAGCTGTAGCTTGTTTGTTGTTGTAAACATCTTGTTTTCCTACCAATAGTTGGAATTGTTGTGACGACTTCCCCAGTTTGAGTTTGTAGAGGACTGTGGTCTTCCCTGCTGCATCCAGGCCAACTTGGAGAAGAAAGATTTATTTCACAATGAACAACATGAGGGTGAATAATGAATGGCATCATTTTAAACATGAATCCGACAGCAAAGATAAATCAATAATAATGAACTGAACTCTCAAGTTTTGAGAATACATTGTCTTACCCATCAACAGTCGCATCGGGTTTGTACCATAGAGACGCGACAGCAGTTTAGAAAAGTAGATGCCCATATTTACCAAAAGATTGAGAGGAAAAATCTTGACGATAAATGGTCAGAAGTGATCGCTCAGATTTGTTATGAGAAGTGTATGTGTGTGTGTGTGTGTGTGTGTTTATATAGAGTCTCGTCAGCGCACTTTCGGTTTGACTGACAGCTCAACACCGCCACACACACACACGGGACGCGCTCACTTTCCCCAGCAGCAAATCCAACGCGTTCACAATGACGTCACACACCTTACGTAACATTTACCTGGCTGCAGCTTGCTGAACGGTCACAATAAAATGGTCTAAAATGTATAAATAAATGTATAAATAATAGCTTATATAAATGTATATAATGTATAATTAATAGAACATGTAATTGGTAGAATTATGGGTATGTGTGTATATGTATATATATATATATATGGTGTGTGTGTGTGTGTGTGTGTGTGTGTGTGTGTGTGTGTGTGTGTGTGTACATTTATTTATACATTTTAGGCCATTTTATTGTGGCAACTTGTTCACAATATTTCAATTGAAAAGAATTGGAGTGTAATTTGCAGTTGATTTACAGTAGATGGTGCTATTGGTTTTCATAAACATGTGTCGGGTGCATTTTGCATCAGAATTAATTCAATTACAATTGTATGTTTTGATATATATATATATAAAAAAAATGTACATATTTTTTAGTTATAATTTATTCAGGATTCATTTCTCGAACTATGTGTTACAATGAAATCTTTGTGAAAATGCACAACTTATTGATTTAATATTTGAATTACAGCGTTTATTCATCAGTCTCAGTCCTACTACATTTCTTATGACATGTGAGGTACAGCACAAAGTCATATCACTTATGAGTCATAGCACTAAAATCAAAATTATCTTGCTAAACTATTTTAACAGGTGATATTTCAGCCAAAAATGAAAATTCACTCATCTTTTTTCACCCTCATGCCATCCCAGATGTGTAGACTTTTTGTCTTCAGCAGAACACAAATAAAGACTTTTAGAAGAATATTCCAGCTCTGTAGGTCCATACAATGCAAGTGAATGGTGACCAGAACGTGTAGCCGCGCCCCATATGTTGCCCCGCCCCGTTCAGCAAGCTGCATCCAGGTAAATGTTACGTAAGGTGTGTGACGTCATTGTGAACGCGTTGGATTTGCTGCTGGGGAAAGTGAGCGCGTCCCGTGTGTGTGTGTGGCGGTGTTGAGCTGTCAGTCAAACCGAAAGTGCGCTGACGAGACTCTATATAAACACATACACACACACACACACACACACTTCTCATAACAAATCTGAGCGATCACTTCTGACCATTTATCGTCAAGATTTTTCCTCTCAATCTTTTGGTAAATATGGGCATCTACTTTTCTAAACTGCTGTCGCGTCTCTATGGTACAAACCCGATGCGACTGTTGATGGGTAAGACAATGTATTCTCAAAACTTGAGAGTTCAGTTCATTATTATTGATTTATCTTTGCTGTCGGATTCATGTTTAAAATGATGCCATTCATTATTCACCCTCATGTTGTTCATTGTGAAATAAATCTTTCTTCTCCAAGTTGGCCTGGATGCAGCAGGGAAGACCACAGTCCTCTACAAACTCAAACTGGGGAAGTCGTCACAACAATTCCAACTATTGGTAGGAAAACAAGATGTTTACAACAACAAACAAGCTACAGCTGAACCAGAACTAAATAAATCAATGCTAGTTTAACCAATTCTGTTATTAAGTTCATTTTTAAGTTTATAATGAACATTATTTAATTATGTAATATAATATATTTAATTGTTTATTATGTATTTTATTATATGATTATTCTGATTCAAAACCGCATACATTCAGTGTGTACTGGTCCTCAATGTTATTAAATGACTAATTTTGTCATCTGTATCCTCTCTAGGGTTTAATGTTGAGACCATTGAGTATAAAAACATCTCTTTCACTGTTTGGGATGTCGGTGGCCAAACCAAAATTAGAGCCCTTTGGAAACACTACTATCAGAACACCAGGGTAACTTCACGAGTTTATCATTTGCTACTTACGTGATTTTCCAGTTTATTTTCCACAGACAAATGTGCTTTTATTAGCAAATCAATGTTATTTAGTGAATGTTTTTCTTTGTTGTATTTCAGGGTCTGATCTTTGTGGTGGACAGCAGTGATCGTGACAGGATTGAAACAGCAGCAGAGGAACTCAATATGATGGTGAGTCTGATATGATCCCTTATATTGCTTTCAATAGAGAGATGTTTTCTACAACAAATGGTCTGAAAGCATCTCTAAATCCATTTTGAACTCTTTTCAGCTGCAGGAGGATGAGATGAGAGATGCAGTTGTGTTAGTTCTTGCTAACAAGCAGGATTTACCCAAAGCCATGCCAGTCTCTGAGCTGACAGAGAAACTGGGTTTACATGCACTCAGATCAAGACAGGTGAGTCCCAGTTTATTATTCACATGTAAATGCACTTAATAATGTCAGGTGTATGTCTGAGGTAACTCTTGTTGCTCTGTGTCTCTCAGTGGTATGTTCAGGCGACGTGTGCGGTTCAAGGATCAGGTTTATATGAAGGACTGGATTGGCTCTCTGATCGGCTGTCCAATCGATAAAAACACTGATGTTGTGGCCTGAACTGCATTTGATGAAAGATCAGAACTGGATTTATATATTAGGTACAATCTCAAGCTTTAATTCCTATTTTGAGATACATCTTCTTATAAATTGTAAAACATTATATTTTTAATCTCCTACTGAAAAATAATTGATGTATTTATGTACAAATATCATTATGTCTTGGGTATAATTGAATATATGTATGACTATGAATATAATTACTGTTTCACTCTTATTTAATCATTTGTAATCAAATTCAAAATATGTAATTATGTAAAGAAATATTAACTTAATAATCATTTACACAAAAACAATCTTTCAGACTATTTTTAAGATTTACACATTTACATTTTGTGAATATTTATACAAAATTACAAATATATATATATATTAGTTTATTATGTGCAGTCTTCAGCTGTATTTTCTATTTTGAGATGTTTAAGATCTCTTGTTAATTATATTACTGTAAATATTTTTATTGTTTATTACTATTGTAAAAATGTTTTAACATTTTTGGCCTATTTTAGGTCTTATTTTGTGGTATGCGTAGAAGAAGCGTATGTTTCCTGCTTTTAAATGGCATAATACATTTTGTACAAAATATGTCTTGAGTATTCCTGTTTCATTCTCACGCACTAAATAAAAATGACTGAATAGAAAATTCACAACAAATGTCTTTATTTTCATTTACAACAGACAGGTGACATAACATTATAGGTAGACATAACAAATGCACTGGCATTTAAAAAATAAAGTTTGTATATTTTTACCCACCTGTGAAAATAATTCTTTCTGATTATGTCTCTTACTGAAAGTTTCATTGGTAACCATACCAAAATACCACCTTTAACAGTTACTGTAAAATCTAAAATAAATGACTATGGAATCATTATGTTTGATGATAGTTGTGGCTGATGTACCTGTTTTATTGCCCTTATAATAACTGTAGTGACAATATACAGTATATGCTGGCAGAGAATACGGTTGCCATGGTAAATCAGTAAGAGGTGCCAATGGAAAAAAAAGAATATAGAACATGGAATCGTGGAAATGATCATGTTTGAATGGAAATGAGTCAAATTTAAAAAAGTTGTTATTTTATTGTAGTTTCTTGCAATTTATTTGATACATTATTTACAATTTCTCATTGTGGTGCCTCTACTGTTAACTGCCAGTAAAGATGATGGGACTAAAGCCAGTGTGTTAATAAAATAAAACTGATTTAAGTCCAACAAAGACATTTATTTACAAAAAAAGAAAAATAATATATATATATATATATACACACACACACACACACACTTGTTCTTCACATATAACATAACAATAGAATACTTCTTAAGAATATCTATTTTAAATAATGTGATAGCAGAATAAAAACATTAGTGGTTATGGGTTTGATAGAAAAATATAGTTTATGTTCTGTATACATGGTTACTTGCTGTACTGGGGAAAAAAAATATTTTCCAATATACATTATTCTAAAAAAATCACCACAGCAAGAAATAAAACATCCGGTATAATAACAGCCAATAGAAATGACCAGAATCAAAAATACTGGTGTTAGAAATCTCTGTCAGTATAACAAACAGCCATCGTCTGAAAAGCATGTTGTTATTTTCATATTTGAATATCAGAATAAACATCTTTAAAATTCAAGCATGTTAAAATAGGTTTGTTCTTTAATATAAAACACGCCAGTTATCACAGGTCTGCACCAGCATCACAAGCCCATGATGTCAAGGAAAACAACATCTCGATTTCAACTATATGATGTAAGACTGTCTGTAACATTTCTGCTGTAACAGAATCATTATTCTATGTAACAAATGTGCAAATGAATATTGGAAAACTTTGGAAAAAACGTTGTACACACGTGATGGTCTTTGGTGGCATCAGAGTTTATCTTTCCAGCTCAGTGCACACAACAGAAAGATTGTATTTCCATCTTTAAATGTGAAACTCTATTGAGCATGCATTTGTGATGATCTATTGTGTGAAATATGGTCGTTTGTGTAGAAGTGATGAGTGGAGGGAAGACCACACGCCTCAATGCAACGACACTGAAAGACTGCTGAATGCAGGACATTTGGAAATCACATGAATGTTATTCAGGATGACGAGATCAGTCCTTTCTGTTTAACCAGTGATTCAGTAAATCATCTTTATCATTTTAAGCTTTTGACAAATCCAAATAAAGCTAGTAAAGAAAGGTAAAGGCAATTGATGTTTTTCCATTTATAGTTAGTCCGTTTAGAAAATATTGTTAAATATTGTATATTTCATTTTTCTGCCTTAATTTCAGTAGATCAACATCAAATGGTTTAGTTGTGTTGGGGTTTGTTTAAAGGGTAACTCCTAGAATTAAATAACTTTTTATTGCAATCTCATGTCAATTATCATGGTTTTTCACAATGCATCTGACTGGGTGAATCTCACAAAAAAAATGTCCAGGTCACATTTCATAAAAAAAACTATAATAATACAAATTAATAATAATTATATACATATATAATAAAAATATAGAAGAAATGTATCAATATCTATATCTATCCATCTATGGTTGGGAGGGTTACTTTTGAAATGTATTCCACTACAGATTACATGCTGTAAAATGTCATTTGTAATGTATTCCTCAAGGTCAGTAATGTAATCTAAATACTTTGGATTACTTCTTCAGCACTGGTAGATTTTTTTACTTGTTTTGACTATAAAAACTCAAAATAAACATGTTAAAAATACATTCTCTTAAAAACCCAAATATCTTATGCAGTTTTGTTTTAAGGATTTTAGATATTTTTACAGGAAAACAAAACAAATTATTATCAAGAATATGATTTTTGCCCTAATATCAAAGATCTTACTAGAAAAAAGAAATTATGATCCAATGTGAATTTTCTTGATAATAAATATGATCGTGTCTGGTAACGTGCATGTAAAATGGCTAGAAATAGCATTTTAGCTTAGAGTAAAGCTGACAGTTTACACACGGTTTATTTCTATTTCTTCTGCTCCAAACTTACTTCAAACGAACTTCTGCTCGTATGAATGTAACACATAATAAGAAAGTGTTTCACTGCTGTTCAAATACACTTTGGATCGCATCATTTATATGTATAAATGTTTAAATATTAAATGAAACAAATTACAATAAGATGCAAAGTAATCTCTTCAGTAATCAAAATACTTTTTGAATGTAACTGTATTCTAATTACCAATTATTTAAATTGTAACTGTAGTGGAATACAGTTAATTATATTTTGTATTTTAAATGTATTTCATTACTCCCCAACCCTGTATGTCGTATATATAGTAAATAAAGAAAATTTAGCCTATGACATACAAGTCATATGAACTACTTTTATGGTTCTTTTATGTCATCTTTGGAGCATGACTAACCCACAGTATCGGATTTAAATCTGGCTCGTCGGACCGATACCCGATCCGTCTAAAAGCTTCAGTATCGGATCGGTGCACCCCTAATTATAAGCATCTTCATGTTTAAAATCATTATGAATGTCATTCTCACACAGTGAGATTTGCAGTATAAACGCACCAAAAATGTTCATAAAGTGTGCATGTCAGTTATGACATTTTGTTTTGTTTTTTGGCAATGTCAGCATTGTCCATTCAAGGGCACATAGAGTTCCAGAAACAAGTGCACTTGACGCGGTCTGTCACTCGTGTGTGGCTCTGGAGGGCGTTTGTGTCTGTTCACCCTGTATACGCCTCGGACTGCTCAGTCTCAGTGTTGTGAGAGCATCAGGGACTCGGCGGTTTGTGTAAGATGCCTTGCAGATCTTCTGGTAGCGACAGGATTATCGTCTCAATATGGGCCTGTAGTTTGGCCAGAGTTCCTGTTTTGACAGGAAGATGATCTCTTTCAGCCAGTGTCTAAAACACAACAGGACAAGAATGAAAAACAAAAGAAACAAAACATGAACAAGCACTAAATATTCAAACGAGAGGGAAAGATGAATAAGACATTCAAAATACAGACACATTTAAAACGTATACAGCATTGGCAAAATATTGGCACTCTTGGTAAATATAAGCAATGAAGGCTGTGAAAAATATGTCTTTGTTGTTTATCCTTTTGATCTTTCATTCAAGTTTTGTTTCCAAGTAATTTGAAAGTTGGGAAATATCTCATTATTAAATAAATATTTTTCTCCAAAACATGTTGGTCACAATTATTGGCACCCCTAGAAATCCTAATGAGTAAAATATATCTGAAGTAAAT